>NW_019416747.1:0-40559 GCF_000390285.2 Anoplophora glabripennis | reverse complement strand
ATCTGGGAAAGTACTCGGGTTGCCGGTTATGACGGTACTTTTTTTTGCAACTACCAACCTAATTTGTTTAACAATAGGCCGTCAACTTTGACAGTCTGTAACTCCGTTGTTTTTCAACGAATCTTGACGTTTTTTTTTTAACTTAAAGCTCTTTTCGTAAGCTTTCCGAGTATGTAATAATATTTAACTATATCACGCGCGTGCGTCGTATATTTCATTTTGCAACTAAGGCTAAAAAATTTTAAAAATGATAGATTTCAACGTATTATTATGAAATCTACCTTGAAAAAAATCAGTGCGATTGTGGAAGATCCTCGGGATCGTCCAGACCAATAATTAGTTTAATTCAAAAGTCGTAAATAAACTTCTTCTGTTTATAACTTTTGATCTAATCAATATTTTTTGACGCTCGAGGGCTAGTTTTGTAGGTCTTTTGAAGACGAAAAAAAGTACTTTACTGTTTTCTAGTGGAAATAAACGAAAAACGTGAATGTACGTAAAAATTATACAATTAACCACCCTGTAAACAATCTTCCCCCATTTTTATGACTGTGGAAACTAATATGTCATTGTACATAATATAACATAGTGATAAATTCAGCTTGCCGAAACCAAAAGTCGCGTCCAACTCTATATTTCCTGTCCTAAACACTGATAGGGGTAATAACTTGTTATTAACCTGAGCCGGCTTGCACTCGCAATTACGCAATGACGCTGCGTGCCTTCGGAGAAATTGTGTATATTTAGTGCCGCGATGCTGAAAAATCGGCTGTTACCGCGCGGCCAAACATAATTACCGATAACGTGTTAAAGGTTCGGGAGCAGAATTCTTGTTTTTAAAAACTACTACTCGAATTATTAACAAATATTTATTTGTTGAATGGAAGAATTACACTTTACTCTGAGAACGGTTTGAGTAACTAAATGGATGTCTAACTGTATAAGTTAAGAACAAACTTAGAACTGCCTTACAATTTTTAACGGAGGCCCTTTTATAATGTAGGGTGGCTTGTAAACAATTTGTCTTATCTTAAAAGTATACTTGGTTCTAAACAAGAGAAATCGTCGCAAACCCATTATAGTCTAGACAAATAGCCAAATAGACAGGTAATGGGGTATGCACATAACTAACGTACAAGGTAGAAATTGTTCGCTCGGTTTTTAATAATAGGGGCGTTACCGAAGTGAAATTCTCAATAAAACACACGGGGCGTAATTTTAAGTATAAGTTTTAGGAGTAATAGTACGTATTCCTCTAAATACGAATCTGAAATCTTTTTTTTTTTTTAATAAATTAAATAGTCGACTTACAAATAGTTATTTAAACTGCACTGGATCTGGCATGAATTTAACTCACTCCAATATCGGCACTTTCAATTTACGTGTACCTAGTGCAAAATAAATTATTGTAATAGTCGTTGTATTGAAATGTTATATCACTTAAATACACTAAGAAAATTAGCGAAAATAAAAGAGAAACGCGAAAAAAGTCCTATCCGCGAGATTATTGTAAGAACATAATACAAGACATCTCTCATCTCGTGAGTCAAAAACTTTTATTAGCTGACTTTTCTATTTAAACAAATAAGTGAGGAAAACAGTTTTTTCACGAATGTATAAATCATTACCATGGAAAATACTTTACAGCACTATACTTTCTCTAAACTGACAGATAAATAGGCCTTTTTTAAATATGCAACAATTTATTTTTTATTGTTTTTGATAATTCTTCAAAATATGCCAATAATATTATTACTGGTATCCAGCCGTCTGCCAATATATTTATTATGATTATTGTTTATATCACAAACGGCACAACGTTAAATATATAAGCCAAATTATCGAAACTAAATAAACGTGGTCTTGTGGCTCAAAGCGTTACGCGTTGTCCTACTAATCTAAAGGTTCGGGGTTCGATCCCTGATGAGGTATGGTTTTTTTTCAATTAATATAATATTTGGAATGTAATTTTTCATGGTCCACATTTCAAGACAAATATTTCCGCACCAGTTGCTGGTCACGAAGTGAATAATTTCTCACAGTGTTGCCAAATATCTGCTGATTCGAGACGCGCTAGACTGCTTGTTAAATTCTGCCAGAAAATCGTGAAATAAATATAAAATACAGATAAGTAGGTATGGACCAAGAAAATTAAATTTTTACTCGAAAAAAGCCCTATCCACGAGATTATTGTAAAATTGTCTAAAGGAACATAATACAAGACATATCTCATCTCGTGACTCAAAAATTTTCATTAGCTAACTTTTCTATTTAAACAAATAAGTGAGGAAAACAGTTTTTTCACTTTGCACAGGAAAACGATCAATTTTAGCGAAAAGTGACTCTCAGACCGTTTATAGGGAGTAAAATTATCTACAATACGAAACTTGTTCAATTAAAATCGTTTAATAAACAAAAAGGTTATTGCAAAAAAAACAAGAAAAGTGCCCATTTTTTAATTTGTTTATATGGCATTTATTGTTAAAATCTTATAAAACCTATTACAAGTCGAGGGTTACATTCTCAAATTGTGCATTAAAAAAAATGTGCGTTTTTCGCTTACAAACAATTTGAATACCGTTGTTGCTATTTATGCTATCTCACCGAAAACATTAAACATTCATTTTTTTAACCAACTGAATATTTATTTACCAACCACATGCATTATTTGAATATTGTGTATCAGTATTATTCAAATTAGTAATAAAGGAAACATTATTATTATTATTATTACAAAGAGAAAAAAATAAAACATTTATTTAATAGGAAAATTCATTGAGCGTTTTCAATTATTAACTATTTAGTGAAAATATTATTATTACTAATAAAAATATTCAAATAATGCATTTGCTATATAAACCTTCAGTTTAAATAATTTTAATTTATTGATTAGATACTATAAAAGTCAATATATATAAATTCTATAATTCTTTTAGTTTGTCAATTGGGGTTTGAAAGTTCTTAAATATTTCTAATATTGCCATAATATCGCTATATTTAAGGTCATGACATAGAACACATTTTTTTTGCACTTACATATGTCCAAAGTACATAAGGTCGAAAATCGATCTAGTATAAATATTGGTAAATTCTTGATGACACTAAGGGCTTGCCTATTTATTATTTGGCGTATGTGACGTCACTACTAAAAAGGTCTATTGAGAAGTAAGTGCATAGAAATAAATGGTGGAAGTGACAAGAATATAATTATTTAACTTTTGTTGGTTTGTTTCATTATTTAATTTTTAAATTTGTCACAACTAAGATTATTCATAATTATTATAATACTTACCCCATTACTAGAGTTTAATTATTTTAATTTTTTTGTTTTTGTTTTGCCTCATGGACAACTTGATATCAACAATAAATTAATGAAACAATTTTTTGATAAAATTTGGTATTGGCCTGTTTTGGGGGGTCGTGAATCCAGTGGCGTAAATATATTATTTCTCAATAAATCCCTAATATGAAATATTAGAATTTTGCTCCTAAAAACGGACATAGTACGCCTTGGATTTTGTAGGATCACGCTCATTTTCCTTCACAAAGCACACTTCATCGAGCTCTACATCTTAAAAAAAATCCGGTTAAAATCGCACAATAAATAAAGATTTTACAAAACAAATGAATCACGGGGTATGTTAATATGAACTTTTCTTTTTAAAATATGAAGAATCACCCCCTGAAATATTTTAGGCTATTTAGGAAAGATTCTACAGTGAATGTGAAATTTTAGAAAATACCGATTCCATCCGTTTGTCTCGTTTAATGATAGAAAACAACCCATTCATTCATACCATTACTGATGTTTAATAACCGAATTTGGTTCACCTTGTACGCTCATTTTTTTCCGGCACCCCATACAGAGACGCGGGACTTTTCCTCCAACCTCTAACTTCGCACACATCCATCGTCGATTTCATCACCACCACTACCTAGTCATGACATTACATGTAATTGTTTTCCGAGGCGCATTAACATACAGTTGCCTGGAGATTGGGTAACGATCCGTTAATGTTATGTTATCAATAATAATTAAACCTCTCCGTGGCGAGGTTGTTAATCCACAGATGCCCCCGGCCGCTTTTAATTGTTTAGAATAACACAATCGTTTATTTTTTTTTGCGTCCCGGGAAGGCCTGAGCAAATGTCAAGTTTATGAAATTTATCGCAGTCGCCCGACGAGCGCAAATGTTAACGCGGTGCCTGTATTTCAATCGAGTCGGCGCGACGATTTATTTTTGTTAAGCGGTTTGTTTACGTTTCGGCGTCGACTGCCACTTCGACTACCGTACGTGATGATAAATGGGGTAATTTAGTTGGAAATAATGGTAATTCACGGATTATGAACTCAAATATATTGTTTAGGTTAGGTATATGCATTGATATGTTAATGGTCCACTAAACTGTATAATGTGCTGTTTTTCTTATAAATGTAAAACCTAGTCCACATCTACATACATAATTTTGACCGTAAACGTACAAAAACATGTATTTTCTGGACACATGAAATGTTAACTTTCTCTTTACATAACCTCAATATCAATACAAGGCAATACTTTGTGTGAAGTGTGCTTTTTTCCGTAAAATATAAAATGAAAAAGTTTATCTGCACCCACTAAAGTAAACAGACTATTCATACATTGTTTTTAGGAGATTTCAAGTTATAAATGCATATTTTATGAACAAATAAATAGAAATATCTGATGGACATTACATTTTATTAATTATTATGAATGAATATTTATAATACTTAATTGTACAGTTATTGTATTTAGTAACATTTATAGAATCTGGATAATTATTCCCCTCGCGTTTACTAATTGTCACATTTTTCTCAAATTTGTCAAATATCGCTAAGGCACTAGAAACAATTATAACGAGCGTTCAAATAAAAACGTGGTCAAGTTGGTTCTGAAAATTTGGACGTAGGGCGTAGCGTATAGGAAATGAACTTAAACGTCATCTGTCAAAGCGCTATATCGCCGCTATCAATTTGAATATTTTCGTTTTAAAAAGCGTTTAAAATGGTGTTTTCTCAATAACAAAAAGTGTTTATCATAGAGTCCTACTTTAGAAATGGACGCAAGATTGATGGAATATGGAAGTATTCTATTGAGGAATGTTTCACAGAATTTCAAAATCAATTTCCCGGCGTTGTGGAGTACAAAATTTTTCAAAGTGCAGTTCAGCGTTGTGTTAATGTTTTTCGTGAAACGGGCAGTGTAACAAGAAAAGAAGGAAGCGGCCGACCTAAAAAGCGGACTGAAGAATTAAAAGAAAATGTCCAACAAATAATGGAAAATGCGCCAAGAACTTCTGTACGTGTTTTATCACAAATGGTGGGAGTATCAGTCGGTACCTGCCACACAGTGTTAAAAAAAGATTTGCGTTTGTTCTCCTATCGTTTAACTTGTCAGCAAGAACTTCATGAAGTTGATTTTCCGCGACGGGCTGTATTTTGTGAATGGTTTTTAAACAACTACGGTGAACATCATAATATCACCTTTTTTTCTGATGAAGTCTGGTTTCATTTAAGTGGTTACGTAAACTCACAGGATATGAGAATGTGGTCTTCTGAAAAACCAGATAACTTTTTTGTCGAGGGCCCTCTACACGCTCAAAAAATTGGAGTTTGGTGTGCTCTCAATCGAAGAAGGATTTATGGACCTATTTTTTTAATGGTACTCTTACTGCGCAAAGGTATAGAGAAGAAATTATCGCTGCTTTTGTTAACCAGCTGGAAGAAAACGAAATTACACACTTTTACTTTCAACAAGATGGCGCAAGGGCACATACGGCAGGCGAGACGATGAATATGTTGAGGGAAGTTTTCCAAAATCGACTAATAAGTCTCAATGCTGAACATGAATTTCCACTAAAAACACTATTTTTGAACTGCCTATTCCTGATTTAAACCATCTGCAGGCTCGACTTACAGACAAGATTCGTGAAATTAACAATATCCCGAGCATCTTAGAAAATGTCTTTAATTCTTTGAGGAACAGGTGTGAAAAGTGCTTAGAACAAGGAGGGGGACACTTTCAGCAGCTGCTTTAATTTATTGTTATAATAAGGAGGGGGACACTTTCCGCAGCTCCTTTAATTAATTGTTTGTTATTGTTATCACGATTATTCTTTAAAATAAAGTTATATAGTCATTAACGTTATTGAAACTGACAGCTGCTATACAGCTCGTTGAGAAATGAGGATAAGTTGGTCGCTATAAGCTACTCCCTACGTCCAATGTGTCAGAGCCAACTTCGACAACGTTTTTATTTGAACGCTCGTTAAATGCTTATATTTATGATAAGGTTAGAAACAATATTTCACTCTCACAGTATTTATTTCAAGCTGGTAGATCGACCGGTGGTAACTTAGTTTTTGTAGATAATGTAGTTAATGCCTATAATAATAAACATCAACTTGATGTTGTTTATACAGATTTTGCAAAGGGATTTGATAAAGTTGATCATCGAGTATTGCTCCAGAAGTTAAGAATGTACTCTGGAAAACTTATTATTATTTCTGATGATATATAGGTATGGTAAACAGAAAACATTATGTTTCTATTAACAATTTTAAAACTGATTCATACCTTGCCACCTCAGGAGTCCCGCAAGGTTCTAACTTGGGACCGTTGCTGTTCTTACTGTTTGTGCAGATGATTTAGCTAGTGTTGTGCATAAGAGTTCTACGTTATTGTTTGCTGATGACTTGAAAATATTTAAAGAAGTAGAGAATTTAACAGATTGTATACAGTTGCAAGACGATTTAAATAATATTTTTAACTGGTCAGTAAGAAATAAATTATCCTTTAACATAAACAAATGTAAGCGAATGACACACATTGCAAAAGAATCCTATTAACTTTATGTACAGCATAGATGGTGTTCTTCTGCAGGCAGTTGAAGAGGCAAGGGATCTAGGTGTGCTATTTGATTCGAAATTATCCTTCAATAACCATGTTATTGGTATTGTTAATCAGGCAGTAAAAAATTTAGGTTTTATCATAAGAAACTCGCAAAATTTCAGATCGATGAAAACTTTAATATCGCTCTTCAATTGCTATGTCAGGTCAAAACTGGAATACTGTTCAGTGGTATGGAACCCATATTATGCCAAATATATTCAGTTAATTGAAAATTTAAATTTCAGTCACCGGAGACTCAATATTATTTGACTGATCCATTAAAACAGCATGATGCGACGTGCTACTAGAACCTGGAGTTGAAGTGTCATTGTAAAGAATCCTGTTGGCGTTGGCTATTTTATTTTTGTTACTTAAACTGTCAGCAACATAACTTTCTGCAATTGTGGCTGAGTTCCACCCACCATGTCTCTTGATTGCTAATACATCAACTCCTGTATTATCCAGTAACGTTGTCGATGTTCTTCAGAATGAACGGCCTGTATATGTTTCAGGATGTTCTAGTTTCAAAAGTTGTGCAATCTTATTAGGAATCATAGAAAGGGTATTCAAATGTGGCAAGATGAAAATGAAAAAAAATATCATTTTTGACTTTCAAAAGTAGTCATTATACCAACAATTATACCCCAAAACTATTTTTCAAAATTTTCATTTTAACAATAATTTTTTTTGCAACAAACATTTTCGGGACTTTAAATTAAAAAAAAAAGAGACAAAAAGGACTTACTGTTTGAACATTTCTGTGGATTTGGCAGTGAGAGGAACCTTCCGGGCCTGTTGGACACCGGCCTGATCTGACTGATTGCAGGATCGGCCGATACGCATGCGCAGGCGCACGCTGCGAGTATAAAGCAGGCGAATTTCATCTGTAACAGAAAAACAAAAGTTGAAAAACTCTTCTTTATCATTCTATTGCGAGTACCATCAATGAGCGTAAACGAGAATATCATGTGATTTTCATGTTCCCGTTGCCTTGTACATATCCAGTTTCTAATTCTAACTGTAAATTAACACACTGTAATAATTTTTTTACTAAATGGGATATGTCCCCCATGGGGAATTCTCAGGCTATTGTGTACGTGGTAACGAAATTATTAGACAACTAATAGGTAAGACGCTAACGACAAGCCACAAAAAAATGTTTATATTCCATTAAAGTTATTTATAATGGTCAGGAGACCTTCGCCTGGCCGAATAACAAACAGATGTACAATCGAAGGCGACGAACGTGTGTATTAATATTTATCGTTGGAATTTAAATGGAGGTTTCAGGATTTTTCTGAATTAAGTATTCCGTCCCGTACATAACCGTTTTTATGACCATCTAGCCTGGAGACAGACAGAACTATTAAAGAAGCAACCGACTATTTTAATTAACATCGTTGTTATGAAAAGTCATGCATATTAAAATTTTTAACTGTTGGGGCCGATATGCCTATTCGCCTACTTTTTCCGTTGCTACACTTTCACCAAAGACGGTGACGTAGTGTCGAATTCCACGTTTTTGGTCCACTGTTATGTAACATATAGGATGTTGGAGTAGAAATAGTTTTTTTTTAATTCGAACGACTTGAGACTAGAAAGTTTAAAATCGTATATGCAGCCTTAAATATTCTCATATCGGAATGAGTAAGTCGTAACCGCCGTTAAATTTGAATATTTGCAATGCGATTACATTGACGTTCTTTATTTAATTTCAAATGATTTGAAAATAATACCAAAAGTCTTACCAAAAGAAAATAAATAAGTATTACAAAAAAAAACATTTAAAATAGCCACTGTATTTTTCTGTAATTGACTGACGAGGGTTTTACCTACATTAGGTGCAAAAATTAAAAAGAAATAAACTGATTGCCAGCCTATTACTTTAAATATAAAATGTAAGCAAGTTGAATTGTTATATTGTGTAGAGTACAAACATGGGCGTAGCTAGAATTTTTGCTTGCTTGCTTTCGCAATCAGCAACTTGCCGAATAAAATTTCAAAAACCTGAACACGTTTTGATTTCATTCTAAAAAAAGGTCACGCAGTCAGCCACGATAATATTAGATCTTTTTTTCTGGGGTGGACCGTACACACCCCTGCTCCCCCTTAGCTACGCCAATGATTATAATCAATATAGGGTCAAATGTAAAAGGTACTAATTCCATAAAATCTAATTCATATGAATTTAAATGTTTTATAGCCAATTATTTCTTCCTAGGATTTTTTAGTGTTGATATTTGAAAAAACATATTTTATAAAATATTTCGGATTTTGATGAAATTTTATTTAACGATTAGTCTGATTAAAATTAAACGTTTACTAAATTTGATTATTAAGTCGCTGCTTGTATCTCATTGTGGCGATTCTAAGAAGAAAAATCCTATTTTATTCTAAAATCGGACTATTTTTTGACATATTTTGACTTTTTTAACTTAGGTATATCAAGTCAGTTACCAAGTATCGGAGATTTTCCCCGGAATTTTCCCGGACTCTCTCCCCATAGTTTCCCCTGGAATTTTCTCCCGGACTTTTCCCCTGACTTTCCAGAAGTTTTTTCCCGGAGTTCTTCCGGACTTTTCCCCAGAGTTTTGCATGAAACAGCTGGTACACATTTATTTATGCTCAAAACTGTCTAACAGTTAATAACATTTTGCTACTTATTTTTTATTACAATATTTGTTTTATAATCAAAGCTCCTCTTTCAAAGCTTCAGTTTTTTACGTTTTCTCATACGGTCTAAAAATATCCGTTTCTTTAGAGTTTTTTTTTTTCAAAAATAGGGAGCAATTTTCTAGGTAACGGTAATTTTAGAAACTATAATTAATAGCAATTTTATAATCAATATAGGGTCAAATGTAAAAAGTATTAATTCCACAAAATTCACACAGTCGGCGAGTTACCGATATGCCGATATGATAGACGATAATATTAGATCTTTTTTTTTGGGGGTCGGCACCGGGCTTTTTGGGGTGGGCTGTGCACACCCCTGCTCCTCCCTAGCTACTCCCATGAGTACAAAGTGTGTAAAAATTAGTGATGTTACAATTCGAAAAAAGAACAATAAACATTGGGAAACAATCCTGTTTCCAAAGCAAAAAGTTAAAAAATTTAAAGAAATTAGGAGGAGATATACAGATAATAGTCCAATTAAATAAGCCTTTAAATCTAAATTTCGTCAACTTGGCTGAATTTTTGATATGAGTTAGTTTAAAGTATATTACAACAATAAGTGAGAGTAATTTTTTGTTCAACCCCCGGCCAAGGGTGAAAAAAGATAAAACAAAGGGGTTTTTCAAGATAACTCAAAAAGGGTAAGCGCTAGAAAAAAAGTTGTAAAGCATACAATTCTACATAAAAATGGTCTCTTGACTTTTTCTTGTACTATTAAAATTAACAAAGTTAGGGAGGCTAGAAGTTAAGGGAAGATTTCAGAAATTAAAAAAAAATCATAACAGAAAAATGAATGAATTTTGTAATTTTTTTTTTCAATCTGCTCTAAAAAATGTAACATTTCTTTTCAGAGAAATAGATATATTTTTTAATTTTTAATAAGAAAGTTATAACAAAATCAAAATTTTAGTCGTTAGTTTTAATGATTTAACAAAACCAAAACAATGTTTTTTCTATACTATTCGAGTGATTATTTAAAATAATGAAAAGTTCCCTTCGATTTTTTTTTTGCGTTGGTTTCTTAGACAGCTACAAATTTATTTACCTTTTTATCTTCTGAATTTTATTTAGCTCCTACGACACTGCAAAGACAAAGACAAAAAAATCACGTTCGCTTTGTCGCACCATGGTACCGAAGTCGTGGACATAATATGCCTATGACAAAGATAGATTATATCGTTCGCTATTGTCAATGCGCGTGCGTTAGTAAACGTGTGTTTCTTTGAATTATTCTAAGTTCTAAGCTCAATATCCATTGTTAATTTCAAAAAGGTAAATAATGAGGACTAATATTTTTGTTGATTACATTTTGTAAAAGCTCGATATTTTTACGCATTCTTGTCTATGTAAAACGTGGAAATTTATTTATTAATACTTGTAAACTTGTAGTTTGAATTGTATTAATAATAACATAGTGATAACAATAACATAAATATATATCATAATTTTTTGTCCAAAACATTAAGAAAACAAGAAATTTTCTTACAAGGAAACACCCCGATTTTCAAGATTTTTATATATGTTGTAGAGTAGAACATAAAAGATTAAGAGACACGTATTTTTTTATCGGTGGAAAAACATTTTTACGGGGTCAAAATACACCCTCAAAGTTCGACCCCAAAACAGTTTTTTCTAAATATCTGGGGTTCTAATCAATATTTTGAAATAAAGCAAAATGGAAATTACTTATTATAAAAAACAAATATTTCGGAAGTGTTCCGTGTTTGGGGGTTGCTATCCTTATTTTTTATTTCAGAGAAACTATATATTTTTTTTAAATTCATATTTACTCAAAGAGAGTTAAAATTATGATTTATGTAAACAAACTGACAAAATTAAATAACACACATTTTGAAGAAATAAACGGAAAAAGAACAAGCGCCTCATTTAAAAAAGTACATAAGTTGCACAATACATATTTTTCTGTCTTATTGAATTGAAATCCATAAAAAGTGTACTCATAAACTATCAAAACCTTGAAAATTTTGTTGAAAGGGTTTTTAAGAATATTGAAACAATACAAATACTCGTATATTCCTGCATTATCAGAGAAATTGAGGAGAATAAGTAACAAATTTAACATTAGAACAATTTTTCAGATAACAAACACTTTACGACCGTTGGACATTTACTGATGTAATATTTACATAATTAAAATAATCTACTTCCAAGCTGGTCCGACATGGTAATTTCCACTCGGGGTTTAAATAAACATAACAACATTATATACTATCATAAAAAATACTTGCAGCACTACTTTTCTAGGCTCGCAATTAAAAAGGTCTTCTTTAAAAATGCAACAATTTATTTTTTTATATTTTTGATAATTCTTCAACATATGTCAATAATATTATTATTAGTATCCAGCCGTCTGTCATATATTCATCCTTACAATTATTTATACCTCATGAGGAAAAATATTAATTATATAAGCCGCGTAATGCAAGCTTGGGAACGGGGTCTCGGTGGTGTAATAAGTTGGACGTTGTCTTATAAATCCAAAGGTTCGGGGTTCGATCCCCGATCAGGTACGGTTTTTTTTCAATTAATATAAAATTTCCAATGCAATTTTTCATCGTTTACATTTCAGAACAAATATTTCCGCACCAGATGGTCAATTTCTCACAGTGTTGCCACAGAATAAGTATCGTGGTGTTGCCAAATATCTGCGTTTAGAGGCGCGTTAGATTCCTAGTTAAATTATAACAGAAAATCGTGAAATATAAAGTGTAGAATACGTATGTTAAAAGCGAAATTCAAATGAATTAGAATATGGTAGGTTATTCGCATAAGAAAATAAAATTAAAAATGATCTTTCAGGCATTTTTTATTTCTTTTGTATTCTTGAAAAATCACAAAAAGTTTTTTTAGATGTTTTATAGGTTGTTTTTTGTGACTAAAATGAACTTTCAGTTAATATAATATCGAGGATGAGCTACACAATTTATTAAGGAATAAATTAAAAAACAAAAAATCTTCGGGTCCCGACGATTAAAAATTTGATTTTGTTATAACTTTCTTATTAAAAATTAAAAAATATATCTATTTCTCTGAAAAGAAATGTTACATTTTTTAGGGCAGATTGAAAAAAAAATTACAAAATTCATTCATTTTTCTGTTTGTTATGATTTTTTTTAATTTCTGAAATCTTCCCTTAACTTTTAGCCTCCCTAACTCTGTTAATTTTAATAGTACAAGAAAAAGTCAAGAGACCATTTTTATGTAGAATTGTATGCTTTACAACTTAACTTTTTTTTCTAGCGCGTACCCTTTTTGAGTTATCTTGAAAAACCCCTTTGTTTTATCTTTTTTCACCCTTGGCCGGAGGTTGAACAAAAAATTACTCTCACTTATTGTTATAATATACCTTAAACTAACTCATATCAAAAATTCAGCCAAGTTGACGAAATTTCGATTTAAAGGCTTATTTAATTGGGCTATAAACCTTCCAGAAATAAAGTGCAATGAATATGAAAGTAACATAGGTATACGAACAAAGCTTTCATATTCTGGATGTCTTCAAATCTTAAGATGCCCATATCACTGGACGAGAAATAGTCAAATTTCTGGCGTTTTTAGGTACTGAAATCTTGAAAAGTAAAACGTGTAGAACAAAAGTAAGCGCAAAAATAAAATCCTTGATGTTCTGTTTATTCATTGTTACTATTTAAATTTACGCAAATAAAATAATAACTAAAAAAAATCGTTTGTAAAACATGCGTTTGCTGTTATCCGAACCCCACATTTTAAGAATTATTTTCACGTATTTATAAATAAAAATAAACAATTTTATATGTAGGACTAAGCAAGTAGATGTTATAAGAATATTTACATGTGGAGTTGTATATAAAACAGTTAGTATTTTGGTAGATTTCAGTACCTAAAGCCTTGATGGTTTGATCGGTTTTTGCACCTGTTTATTCGTTTTACTGCGGCGCCTTTGAAAAAACCCAAATGGCATGACATAACATTCCTATTATTTGATAAGCTTTAGATTATTCAGTTATTAAATGTTTGAAATTATTTATCTTTGGGAAAACACTATTTAAAGAATATGGCGCCCTTAAGCATAAATTAACAAAAGTATAATATTTCATTTAAACTGCAAAACAACAAAGCACAAACCTCGATTTTTTGCACCAATACTCCTCTAATTTCTTATGGACTTATGAAAACTTACAACAGAGAATTAGTTCAAGAGTTAATATTTTTTTCCAATAAAGTACCAGTACTATAGTGGAAAGTATACAGCATCTACATCTACATTTTATGATATGCCAGTAGATATAATTAATCTATGTAAGTATTCATATTTTTCCATTTTTATTTTTCCTGTGATTTATATTATTCGACACAATTTATTCAATGCGATTCAGGTCCGGAAACGTGCAGTCCATTGCACCCTTTAAGTAATTGTTTTTATTATTCGAATCCAAAAATAAACCTGATCCGTCCTTCCTCGATTGCGTAACCTTCCAAAACAGATCTCGGCAGTGTTTTGACATTAACGAACGATGAGGATTCCTTTCCGTGACAGCCGAACTAACCGTAGATGCCCCGACCGCGATAAGATTCGAAAGTCCCCCGCGTCGTGAATCAAAACACTTTCGAGCTCGGCGAGCACAAACAAACGCATATTACCCAATGCTCGAATGGCCGACCTTACGAATGCACCGAATCTGGAGGAAAGTGTTCGCGTGGGAACTTTTCCACACCGCGTGGCGCCTCGGTATGTCGCAATCGTCAGTGTATATAACAGCTATTTGTTTTTTTTTAGTGAAATACACTGTATCCAGGGCTTTTAAATTGATTATATAATTTTAACCACCCAGGCCTTGTTCAATCCTGCAGTGAAGGTTTCAAGGGATAAAATCTTTGAATTTCATGGGAATTTTCTGCAGCCCAAACATGGACATTTCAGAAACTGATGATTCCATTTCAGGCAAACGTTGCCTCCTCCATAATGAAATATCCTTTGTCAATTAAAATGTCTTTCTAATTCTTATAGGAAGCAGAAGACAAAATGAAAGTTTTCGAAAATAAACTATTTTCGAAAACTTGATGACAAAATCGTCCCACAGTTTCTTCGTAGTTTCCGTACACCCCGTATAAATCGCAATCCACCCGCTGGAAGAAATTACCCCACTTTTGATTTAAGAAGAAAACAATCCAGAACAACTCGCGGTTGTGTAACATGAATTAATTGCATACCGATATTTTTTTTTTTTTGGAGGAGAAAGTAAAATAAAAAGTAGATCAGTGTACAAACACTTTAAGTTCAATCAGTTCGACGTTGAATTTTTGTTTCTCTTGTGTTATGATCGCTGCAAGAGCAAGGCTATGGTGAAACGATTGTATACAGTTGCTTATATGTAAATCGCTGACTAAAATATTAACTTATGTGTATTGTAACAATTGTTATGTTAAAGTTATTGCTTGGGAAAAAGTGAAACTACTCAATTAATTCATTTTGGATGCCGCAAGGATCTAAATTAGGACCATTACTGTTCCCATTATCAATTATTGACTATTTTTCCTAAAATATTATAATGTTTATCAGGAAACCGTTTCAAATTTTACGTAAGAATTACACAACATATTAATACAATTCTTAAGTAACCAAAATATCCGCCTGTATTTAAGGAGGTATATCGGGGTCCGAGGGAAGTGAGGAGCGCAGGGGTGGACCTATGCTTTTCTTATGGGACTAAAACCCGCTGCCAATTTGAAAAAGTTAAATTCTATTGAAATTATTTGCGATAAACATTGTCTATATAACAAAGAAATCTACTCATATGCACATAGCATACATATTGACCAATTAACAACATAAAAGTATCATATTCACTAGTTTTAAATTATATTTAATGAACTCATAAAGACTATGTAGATGTGGCAACAGCGTTAATAATTGACTAGCAGTTGTACACACTGCGAACCTACAGACCTCGGGCATCGGAGATATTGCTCGTCAAATTCGGGTAAAGATGCGTACGCATTCGAACATGTATTGTTGTAAACTATATAAAATATAATTATTATATATAGCAAATATATCGTATTATCCTCGCGAAGATTTGTATCCTTTATTTAAAGTCCGTAAATCATGTGAACTGGTGACACAACGAGAATTATGTTAATTTAGTTCTAAAGAAATAAAATGACACTCGCGCCCATCTCTCGTCCAAGTCAAAGAAAATGTCGGATGCAATTTTGAAGGTTCTGTGATAGAAATTACATTATTACTCACTGTTCGTCTTTTTAATCTCTATTTTAGTAATGTTACAAAAGTTTTGCAACTATAACTAATTTTTTAGATATAAAGTTTGCTGAGAAATATTTATGTTCCTTTGTTATTCCGTACAAATGTGGTACAAATGCTTTTATCTCAAGTAGGTATTACTAATTATATTAATCAAATAAAGAAAACTTCATATAACCCTAAATATTGCTGGGTACGGATTACGATGTTTTTATAAACCATTAAATATATTAAAAGGATTTATCAACTATATTTTTTATTCCAATAAATATATCACAGCTTCCTAGTTTTTTTATTAATCTAGTTTTTTAAAAACATTACAAAAAATAATCTGTTGTGGATAATTTATTGTTGACAACAATGTACATGGGATTTACAAAAAATGTATATGTTTGAAATCAGTTTCGTTTTTATCAAGTCTTTCAAATGTATTCCCTCCTTGCTGTCAGCTGATTGCGGCATTGCCACATTAATCCTCAAGTCAGACAGAAATGTAATTGCTGGTTTCTGTTTCTAATTAATACAGCTGTACTATGTTCAAAACTTATATTAGTTTTACATCAAAAATAAGATAATACACTGTCTATGGAAAAGTTTTGTTTCACAATTTCTACATTTTTTTCTCAGTTACGGGCAAAAAGAGAGCCGCACCGTCCATCTTCGCCATATAAACCTATGTCAAAATGAACAACTTTCAACAACAATATCTCAAAATCTAGATTAAAAAAAAAATTCAAAAAAATATGACGCACAGAGGGAGCACTGGGTAATATCTACGCTATATAAATTTTAAGTACATTGTGCATTTGAGTAAACCCGAGATACCTCCTTAAGATAATTTGATTTTAATTGTTTGTTTTCTTTTTGTTTTCTTTGTAATCGCAGCAATTTTATGACAAAGTTATGAATTAAAACTCGATTATTGGTTCTATACCATGCAATTTCTGTACAATTAACTCCACTTGGGAGTATTGTGTTTCCAGACCACATTATGTCACTACCGCTGTCACAATAACGTATGAAGTCATCAAAAACATTACATCCTGCCTAGTATCAAAATCTAGACGCTAGTGGCACAACATAACAAACACTCTTGAGTTATCCACCTGTTCGGTGTTCAGGTGACCCCCTAACCTTTATGGGACCCATTTGCGGGTTCTGAAATATGAAATCTTGAAGTTCATTGGTTACATTATTTCAATTATGCTCGTCCTCGTGTCGCAATAGTCGGCGATGATCTTTCACGGGGGGAGGTTATAGGTACGAGGGAACGCTTTTAAAGAAGCCACACGCGTTGCGAAACGCCGACATCGAGCGTAAAATTTCAACATATACACTTAGTTTATGCACGAGTGCACAGGAATTTCTGCGGATCGAAGTGGATGGATACCGTCAGATTTTGGTCGGTGTGCGAGGAGAAAGTTCGTCTTTTGGATTTCCTAAAATTCGAGGCATGTTGTTTGATTCACACGCTTATATTATTCCAACCAAAAAAAAAATTGGATTC
Organism: Anoplophora glabripennis; assembly: GCF_000390285.2. Classification (NCBI taxonomy): domain Eukaryota; kingdom Metazoa; phylum Arthropoda; class Insecta; order Coleoptera; family Cerambycidae; genus Anoplophora; species Anoplophora glabripennis. The sequence goes on along the minus strand of NW_019416747.1, from coordinate 23,204 downwards.
GTCAGTTTCGTTGTTTCTTCTTGTTATTTAGGTATACTATCTTGCAGGTAAACCCAAATAATTACGGAATGTGGGTTTTATGGGTTTCAAATTTCAAATTGCACCATGATATTTATTTTAAACCCAGAGTATCCATTTGTTTAGTCTTTAGAAAATGGTGTAGCTCATCTAAAATTTTAACGACATTTTTTCGCGCAATTGGATAAAGGAAAAATAATATTTCAATTAAATGTAGTTTATACAGAATGTTTTAGGGAAAGTTCTATAAAGGAACCCCAAGGACATTCAAATAAAGGGGACTTATTTATTTACATTTCTAGATGAAGCCTGGTCTATTCACAGTCTAATTGTATCATTGTTGTCAGATGTATAATTATACTGGAAATGTACTTAATATTTTTATCGCAATTTTCATCACAATTGTGAAAATTATTATTATAGGATAGTATTATTAAGTTATGCATACAATATTGTTAAATTCTGTACATATTAAACTATTTTTCATTTGTCATATTTGCCATGTTTGAAGACTTGGCAACTACGCAATAATTTGTAGCGTGTTCCTCGTTCGTTCTGCCGTGGTTGGCAGAATATGGCGTCTCTTGTTAGAAAATAGTTGTGATTTTAGTAAGTGAAACGTGATTAGTGTTTATACATGTATTTTGGATAAACTTCTAAGGTGTGAATATGGTTAGACAGTGCAGAATTTGTAAGAAATTGGATTATAAACATCCACATCAGCTATCCTTCCACGGGTAAGCGTGCTTGAAGGTGACTTTGGAATGTATATGCAACTGTGGCCATTGTCGTGCTTGTGGGTAACTTTTATTTGAATAACGGTAAAATTTTATAAAACTGACTTGGTATTTTTTTTAAATTTTTGCTGAAATAGTAAGAAAACAATAATATGAACCACGTTTGGCCATTAAAATCAAAGGAAAATGCTGCACCACAAATAAGTTACAGACATTATTTATATTTAATATATTTATAGGTATTTCAATGTTATCCCTTATGCCCAACATTACAAATTTTAATCATTCATCATTTTCATTTTCCTCTACGACAAAAACCTTTTCAGAAATATATTTACAATTTTACTAAATGCACGAGCATAAAAACTGAATAAATACAACAGCAAAAATATGGTGGTGGTTCACTTATACATAAAAATACCGAAGATGCAATCGACTGAAAGTTGCATTCATTCAACCATTTGATGTTCTCCTTTGGGAATATATTTTTATACTGAAAATTTGCCTCAGTATTCTAAAAGTGAAATGTGAACGTTTTTAGAATGCTTGGGGATGGTGCAACAAGAAAGAAATGGTTACAGTTATTGGGATTCCAAGAAGTTATAAAAATATTATATATATTTATGATAAAAATACTGAGTAGCTGTTGAAATATATTGACTTGGGACTATAAAATATTTGATTTTGACCCATCCAAAATGTACGACATGTAATCGCGCGCATCAGTTGTATAAAAATAAAGCCCTCTGCTTTCCCCTTGACTATAGTACGATCGTATTCGATGCAAAGTAATAAATCATTGCCTGTCAAGGGAATCAGTGCAACACATTTTATAGGGGGTTTTGAAGATTGAATAATTTCTTTATGTATTATGGATTAACAGTTATATATTTATGAAGGACAAAATGAAAAACAAAGGCATCTCCTTCGCACATTGGGCGGCAGGACAACAATACATTTATTACTCCCTTCATTATCCCTCATATGACTTGCGTCTTGTGTTTTTTGCGGCGGCGCGCGTGCCGGCCTGGCGTGGTCAGTTTCGTTTCGGTTGTACTGGTGCTGCGTGTTTCTCGCTCGCGATATTTGTGAGGTTATAACTGTTATAAGTGCAATTATATTTCTTTCGGGCTATATGTATTATTTGAGAATTTGTGAGTGAAATCATATTTCTTGTGCTCCGTAACAAAAGTGTTTTTAGTGTTTTATTTGTGTGCTGTGTGTGTGTTTCGGGCTGTTGTTTGTGAATCGTGAATGCTATTATATTTTCTGTGCTAGTAAAGTGAAGTTTTTTGTATTATTTTTGCTCTGTTGTGGTTATATGGATAAATGGAGGCGGTGCCTGGATGTTCGCGAGCCGGATGTACTGCTGTGGGTACAAAAAAATCTATATTAAGTTACAGAGAAAAAACGATAATATTAAATGTCTATAACCGTTTAGAAAAGGATCATCCCATGAAACTGAAGACTGGTTTGGTGGAAATGTGTTCTAGATATACTGGAGTAAGCGAATTATCTGTTTTCAAAATTTTAAGAGAGAAGAAAATTGAAGGAGACGTTAAGAAACCTAAAAAAGGGGGTGCAAAGAAGAAATTAATATTAAATGAAGATGAGAAAAATGCAGTTTGGCGTACAGTACATAAATCATAGAATTTATATTTTGTTTATAATTTGTTAACATTTCTTGTTTGATAGAAAAATAACTTATTTTGTTGAGATTGGTAGAGAATTGTTGTTAGTGTTTTCATTTGATAGAATCATATCATAGGATTTATATTTTGTTTTCATTCTGTAAATATTTATAGTATATCTGTTATACAAGGTTTTTGCTTTGAAACTTCGTTCTCCTTATAAAAAAAAAGAACCGTAATGGGGTGCGATGAAGAGATCAGTTCACGTCTGGAACCCTGTTCCTACAAAAATCCCTTTATTCTCATAAACTATTTGTTTTAAATGTAATTTATTATAAATCCAATTCGTTATGTAAATTCCACATATGTACTACATTTCACCTCTGTACGCGCCACTGTTTATTGTTCCCTGCTCTACGATCAAGCTCGCCAGGTTAGTATTTGACGTATAACCGACCACTTCGTACACTCGATGCACCTGGCCGACTACAGCTAGTATCAGAACACAGTGCGTATACGGCGGTATTTTAGATTTTACATTCAATTTCATTTTAAATTTGAAACGGTTCATCTTACGCCTCCTAAAAATGATGACACGATTTTCCTTTGATAAAAGACCGACAATTTTTTGCTCTACTTTGCATCGTATACGATCGTACTATAGCTTCACCCAACATATGAGATAGACTGTGACATGCATAGTCCCCTTTATTTAAATGTTTTTGAGGACCCGCACAAAACTTATGGAAAATGGCTTTCGGTCAAAATGGCTGGAATTGAAATATGATATAGCTCTCACCTTCCTGAGCAAAAGTTGTCATGGGCCCAAAGCGATCCTATGTGTAGGTTTAAAGATATAGAGCTTTGAAGCTAACGATTTCATAGCACGGTACTGAATATAAGTGCAGGATAGGTGTATGTATATCTCCCTTTCTCCGTATATACAGGGTGAGTACACATGTTTTTAAAAAGAAAAGTTCCTATAAACATATATCGTAGAAGGCTTCGTTTCCGAGATACAGGGTGTTGAATATAATATTTTTTCTCGTATTTTCATTATAACTTATAAACGAATGCTTAGATTTGTTTCATGTTTGGGGGATAATGCCTATTAATTAAGGCGCATAAAATAAGCGATAAGAATGTTCAAAAATTTGCACAGTGGCGGAGTGGAGGGGGTGCTCAACCCCTTTCTTGAACAAAACTTCTACGCCAATGACTATTTAAAGAAAAACTGTTATTTTCATTATCTACATACAGTTTAACAAAAATAATGTCCCTTCTTCTGTTTCGAAATTCTTGTGCGTTTCCGAGTTATTTTGATTTTTAGTGTTTGATGTGGTACTAAATTAATTTATTTATTATCAATTATCGGCTAAATATTTAATTCTTTCAACGAAACCTACAGAAGTATGGTTTGTTAAGGATTCTAAAAAGCCGAAATCTCTCATTCTTTATCTCTTTCCAATGTAGTCAAAATAAATTTTTGTTATATCAAGCCATACTCAAATACAAGACTTTTATAAGTTGAAATCTGTTTAGGATACTAATTTTAACAATCCTTATTTATTGTGTGCTGCATAAATACTAATGTACTGCAACTAAATTACAAAAAAAAAACATTGAATGAACATTGATGTTAATGGTTAAAGAGAAATTTTTTGAATTTATGACAATATTAATTAACAACCTTTTTCTTTTTCGTTTATAAGAATTAAATAGTTATTATTATAAATGTTATAAGAATATGACTCTTATGTTTTATGTGTAACTCTTATGTGTTAAAAAGTGTATTATTCACGTATTTTGTACATTTTGAGGTTATAATCTTCAGTTTGCATTTAAGGTATTTATATTCGTTTTCTTTTATGTTAAACCTGTAAATGTATAAGTTTAATATTTATATATGAATATTGATTCATTTTTAAAATAATTAATGAATAAATAAATAACAGTCTCCTATTTATTTATGTTGATTTTGTAATTTTGTATTTAAAATCAGTGTTTTCTTTCAATTTTATTGGCTTAAAGATTAGTTGCCCAGTTATTTTTGAACAATAATTATTTTGTAATAAATTTGTTTTTTAAAAAATAAAGCATATTTTCAATAAAATCTCTTGCCATTTATAATTTTCATTTTTCGAACCTCTATATTACAAATATGAGCGAGTTTGATTTAAAATCAATAATTGTTAAATAAATTGTTTAAAGTAGTCGGCCATATTGGATCAGCCATTTTGAATTTTCAGTTTTTGAGATCATATTCTTGTTTAGCGACATCAAAAACTCCTATATTACAAATCTAAGCGAGTTTGATTTAAAATCAATAATTGTTAAATAAATTGTTTAAAATAGTCGGCCATATTGGATCAGCCATTTTGAATTTTCATTTTCGAGATCATATTCTTGTTTAGCGACATCAAAAACTCCTATATTACAAATATAAGCGAGTTTGATTTAAAATCAATAATTGTTAAATAAATTGTTTAAAATAGTCGGCCATATTGGATCAGCCATTTTGAATTTTCATTTTCCGACTTCTTATTCTTGTTTAGCAACATCGAAAACCCCTATAATGTCAATTTGAAAGAATTCGACTTAAAATTCATTGAATTATTTCTGTTCTTAAAAAAATAATTTATTATTGTTTAAACAATTAAAAAACAATTAGCGTACAAAAATAAGTTTATAGCTTTTTTCTAATACTTATCTCCAAGTAATTTCAAAAGGTTTTAGGAAAATCCATGCTTCCCATAATTATTTCGAAATAATGCGTAATTTTAAGCTATCTTGACTGCACTATAAATGTTAGGTCACAATTACATTATGCATCACAATTTATCATTGAACTTTAAGGAAAACAGATTCCCATTTTTTTACATTTTCATTTACTTGAATCTCTAATCTTACAATTAAATATTTCTACAATTGTAATTTTATGTGTCATTTGCCATTTTAATAATTATGCAACATTAGTGTTGGTTTTCCCTTTCAAAGTTTGTTTTGCATAATATGAAATAAAAATATGAACCAGGATGCGACAAAAGGCTGTTATCGACTGGCGACTTCTGCTAAAGAGCAAGACTTTTAAGATTTACAAAATGTTTTTTATTTAGATTGTACCTACTATTCTGCAATACCTACTTTGATACTCATGTTACTTCTATACTCACACTTAATATCTAGTTGATTCAATGAATTTTAAATACGTAACTAACATAACTTATAAGGTGGCGTAAAAGCTACGATTTTTTTATTGAAATTTAAGTGGTTTCCTTAAAACAGTCGTGTAAACAAAATAAAACCATCGCTTGGACGTGACAACGACTTGATCAAACATTCTTTCAAGGTGTGCGCGTCCAGAGAATGTGTCGAGTCGCGAAATAAAAGTTGGGAGAACACGCGTGCTCGCGAAAGTGTGTCTAGCTCTCGGATAAGAACAAAAGAAGTAATAAACAGTAATTACACAGATGCCTTGATGAGCAATAAAACCTTACGGTTCTCACTCGTCTTCCTGGTCTTAAAATAACCGCATCGACGTTATTAAATGCCGATTGTCGCTCCTCTTTAGGGCTATACGCGATTATTTTCTCTAATTGGCTATTTGCTAGGTGAAATCGGAATTGTATGTAACATACGTTTAACTACGGTGGTAATGGTCGGCGACATAAAACATGATTCATACGGAAGAGCTGGAGAGAGTTGCGAAAGACAGTGTCGGACTGGCTGTGTTTAGGGCCACTGAAGGGTATCCCTTTTTAAGATAAAGAAAAGAATATCAAAAACAACATATTTTATTGTATTTTAACACAAACCACATGAACGGAAACTTGATTATATTCGAAAATTATATAAAATATACAGGGTGTTTCAGGATTAAGTCGACAAACTTTAAGGAGATATTCCTCATAAAAAAATACGGAAAAAATCAAGTAAAAATTTTTTCCAGAGACGCTTCATTTTCGAAATTAGAGCGTTAAAGATTTTTTTAAAAAATTCGAATTTTTTAAATAACTTCTAAATGAAGAAGGCAATTTAAGCCAAATTTGGCATGACACATCTTCTTATGAGATACCATTTTTCCATAGAAGTAGAAGTACCGCAAGCAACCAGTGGCGGAGTTATGGGGACTCACTCATTCAATTATAAAAAAAATTAATATGGCCCTACCGAAAATAAAAAATAATGCTGTTTTTAGAACTGTTCTAATTAAAGGGCTTAAAGAGTAAGTATAGTACTTTAAGACCCCATTAATGTATTTAGCAAAAAAACTTGCCTTTCCATATAATATAAACTCAAATATGTAAAAAAATCGTGATTTTGGTACATTTAGATTAGGATATCTCGAAAACCAGAGTCAATTGAGTAATCTACCAAATTAGAGGCCAGCCAGAACAAATTATTTAACAAAAGTTTTATATTTTGGAAGATCTCAAATCTCAAATTAATCGAGCTTATAATATTAACAAAATATTATATGTATTTAAACTGATAAAAATTCATCAAATATTTTATAACTATAAAATAGAAAGAAACAAAATGTCAATCCGCTATAATTCAAAATACAGTATTTTAACGAGCTTTAACCAAATTTCGACATAAAAATAAACTAAAAAAGTGTTTAGAAAGGAATATTATTTTTTAAATTCACTTGAAAGAAGATATTCAGAGTCTTCATCTGACTGTCAGTCATCTGAGTACATATCTGGTGCTTCTAAATCTTCTGATTCCAATACAACATGCTTTTGGTCATCCTGAACAATTCAAAATATGTATTTGCCTCTAAAAGCGGAAATGATTTGATGATTTGTTTATTAAAATAATTTCTAAAGGTTATTTTAATTAAATAAATATACGATAACATTTATATTGACAAGCAACGGATTAGAACTTTTTATATCCTGGATTGTATAAACGTTCAATTTTTCCTAATTTTTCATATTTTTCTAATATTTCTCGACACAATTTTTCCGGAAATTTTAGACCACCCCTTCCCTCGCGATGGGGCTTCGCCAGTCCGACTATGATGAAAATATTTGTTTAGAAAAAGGTTTTAATCAAGATTTGTTTAAAGTTTTGAAAGTTTGAGTTTGAAATGAAGAAGGTGTATATAAATAAGTGCAAAAAAAATGAAGGTGATACCTCGTTGAAAATTAAAAGGGTTCTTTCATGTAAAAAAAACTCCGCCCCCTCCCTGCGGATGTTTATTTTTTCCTTAAATTTCGAAAAAGTTATAAAATAAAACTGGATTTGACACTTATTTATTTGCATCCAGTATAATCAACAAATGATGTTAAGCGGATTCAAATCTGGAAAACTAATCGGAGGACATTTAATTCTGAATTTACAACGTTGCATTAATTTTAACACCGTCCAAAAATTTGCATTTTATTCTACTAAGTATCGCTGAATTTAAACCTCGAAGTGAAATTCGGTTTTAAGCGAACTTTCGAAATAGTAGGCTCATTTAGGAAGCGACCTAAGGGTTCGCATTTTCACAGCCTAAAGGCTACGGTGACGTTATGAAGCGCAAATGTTACTTTCACGCAGCAGCCAACATGATTTATCTGGACGAAATTTGAATTTTATTAATATAAATCATGTTATTTTGATTCTTAATATGTAAGGTATATGCTAGAATGCTAATTGTTAGACTAAGAGCACTATAATTAATTAAAAATTAATAACGTTATATAAACCGACAGGGATTATAACGTTTTAATCAATTTTTTTTAGCGTGGTTACTACTTTTACCAATGGAATTTTTGAAACACGCGTTCCAGTTAAATTTTAAGAAATCAAGATTAAAAAGTAAAAATAACAAAAACGTTGACAAATAATATCATATAAAATATTGGGTCATAACGTAGATCTAAATCAAACTTTTTTGGCATATCTGACGTATAGTCGTGGACAATTAAAAGTGTACTTATAAAGAGACAACAAATATGGAAGCAGCAATACCTCATTTTATAAAGTAGATAGGTACGCTGTTTTGATGGAAAGTACAGGGTAATCCATAATTATCCTTTTTTAACATTTATTTCTTTGATATTCAATTGGGACAAAATCTAAATACATACTTATATAAAAAGTACAAAAACCCCTTGTATTCTTTTCAGCAAATGTACGACTATCACCGAAATGTTTTTATTATATGTATTATCATTTTATTTTGCGGTAGTGTTGCCTCAAAAAATCACGTTTGCTGCTCTATTTTCCTAGATTGATGTTCAATTGTTTTCGTAATTGCATATTCTGCTTCTGTAGCAGTTTTTATGTACCTATGTTACATTTAACCCATTTAAATGTCTTAATATCAAAGGAAATAAATTGCGAAAAACGAGTGGAAAAATGGATAACCTTGTGTGACAAAATGTAAACTTTAGCAGCATACAACAATGCAGAATCTATTTTTTTACTGTATTTTAAAGCTGATTCAAACAAATTCAAAAATTTTCCAAAATATTTAAATATAACGCCTTTAAAATAGAGTAAAAAATACCAAACCTAATAATATATAGTGTGTACCATTTTGGTGATGTACCTATGTATTGGTATCTTGGAAACCATAAGAGATAGGATTAAGTGGTGGAAGTTTTAGACAGTTCTGAACTTAATGGTGCTTGCAGACCGATCCTAGTTCTTCAGGTTTTTGAGTTATTTTGTTAAATAGTAAATGTTGCGTTTTAGAAAATCGTCTGTAACTTTTTTATTTAGAGAAATTTTTAAAATCTGAGGACACTTCTTTACAGCAACTTTTTTCTAGCAATTTCACTTTATATTCAGATATTCATTGCGACGTTTCTGTTGCGAGAAATCATCATCAACTTTCTGTTTTCTTATGGTGCCTATATTGAGTTTTATGCTGAGCAAATAGAGCACTTTTTTGGCTTTTCAATGATATAATATTAGTAAGAAACAATTTCAAAAACAACCTCAAAAATTAATATTTTAAATAAATCTGGCAACACCGCATAATTTTTCGAAACTATTATAGAATAGTCCCAAATTTTTGTAAAAGCTTATTAATGTCATGGCGAAGTCGATGATGGTTTGTCGCAACCGAAACGTCTCGATGAAAATCTAAATACAGTGATATTCCTCGGAAAAAGTATTCAGATTTTAAAAATTCCTTTAAAAAAGTTACAGACTATTTTCGAAAATGCCACATTTACTTTTTTTCAAAATAACTCAAAAACCTGAAGAGCTAGCACCGGTCTGCAAACGCCATTAAGTTAGCAATAGAACTTTCTCCGTTTAACCATTTTCCTATCTCTTATAGTTTCCAAGATGCATCACCAAAATAATCCACACTGTATGTTTTTTTTTTAATGCAGAATCTGCTTATGTGATATTTCGAGCCAACTGCTTAAATATAGTCATTAATTCCACTAACCACTTTGTCTCCGCTTTAAGTTTAAAAAATGTCACATAAATGTCAATTATACTCGAGCGGTCTATGAAAAACTGCTTTTATATACATACTCGTAGATAATCGAGAGGTAAATATTTGGTTGTGTAATATGTTGTTTTTGAATCAGTAATCGAGTTTATTGTTTTCTTTATCCATCATTTTTGACCTTTACGGGCCATAATTATTAACAAATTTTTACGGTAGGTATGCAAAGTAATTTTTTTTTAATTCAGCTCATTTTGAAGCGGGACAAGGTTGAGTTAGTTATCATAATGTGTTGTTTAGTATTACCCAAATCTTGGTTGTTTGTAAAATAAAGATTTCCTTTCGAATTGTAGTTCCTGTAGACGCTCTAAGCACGATATATTTTATTGTCCACGACTGTACGCAGGCAATTATAAAAAATCGAAAAATTAATATTTTTTATTTGTAAGTTTGTTTTTAATTTATTGGTATGTCTATTATGTTTATACGAAATCGAGTCCGTTTTGTTTATATTCTGGAAAGTTTATTTTTTTTAAGATAAATCTCCATCAGCAAACCCGTTCGCCCGCCGGTCAAAGAATCTCGAAAGTGAGAAAGTGAGGACTATTCTAGATATCTTGTTTCTTTTGAGTCAATAGTTCAAAAAGCCCGTTCAAATTTATTGCCAAGAACAAGTTGCTTTTCCCTTTGCCAGCATAAATTTCAACTCAAATGAGTTTCTCTTTTTTATAAGATAACATTTTAACATTTTATTTGTACAGGTATTTGTGTACGGTCGTAAACATACCTACCTACACTCAGAGAAAAATCTAGTCATAATACAATCGGAGAAAATAACGTCCAATATGAATGAAATACATAGAAATTATTGTTACTCTTAACAAATTTTGTTTTGTAGGACCGTTTTGACATTCTCTTCAACTAAAAGTGATTCGATGCAACTTTATAAATTTTTGATCTCCCTTAGTCTTATTGTAGACCTTATACTTCATAAATTGAACACCCCGTACATAAGTATGACTCCCGTTCACGTTATTTACCACTTCTAAAACGAGAATTCATTTTTTTTACGTTTTTTTTTTTAATTTTTCCGCACACATCACTGGAGACCCCGAGGGTTGTACAGGCGACGAACCCAGAATATTTCCACTACCTTCGAAGGTTAAATTTTTCAGTCAAACTCACCGTACTTAATCCACGGGTCGAACTATAAAAAGTATTACAACACACCCACTCATCCAACAACACACTGTATGGGCTCTTACCTTGTGTTCACCGTAACCGAACACGAAATCTCCTAGGTGAGAGTGAGAGTCCTCATTTATATGGAAAGAAGTGATGTTACATTTCGGGGGGATCCTTATTATCCTCGAGTGGAGTCGTATCGGCCGTGCGGGATGATTCGGCTAGTTTTTTTTTCTTCATTGTTGTCATCGGTCGTGAGAGGAGGTGTGGCGGTTTATTATTGTTTTTTTCGGTCGGAGGTGACAAGCGGCGCAGGGAATGTCGAAAATGAGGAACTGTAAAAAAAATCGATTATAAGACACACGGAAAAAATGCATTGTCACAAATTACTATATTTTTGTGGACAAAAACTGTTACAAATTCGCTTCTCGCTACAGGGATCTGGGAAACGGTATAAGAGCTACGAAGTAGCTTAAATGGTGGCAACGTTGCGTAATCAGGACACCAACATTATGCCTCTAAAAAATCAAGGCTAACATGATTAGTTTTCAAAATATTTGAAAAAAACCGAAATTTTGGAAATCCGTTTTTATTTAATTTCACCCTTCACTATACAGGGTGTTCCTAAATAAGTGTCGCAACGGAAAACTGTAAATTCCTTTTGAAAAAAGAAACATTCTTTTCCTCTTCCATCCATTTTTCTCTCCGGGCATTCGTTTTCGAGATATACAGTGTCAAAACTTTTCTAATCTTAGGAACCCTTTGAACTACAGGACTGAGCTTTTGTACACACATTACCACTATTAATAACTAAGTACTTGTTGCGAATGCTGTTAAATTCGTTAAAATTTTTTAATTATTACTACCCACCTTTTAAATTACAAAAGATTTTCGAAACGTTAGCAAAATGTTTGTTTTTGTTCATAAAAAGTCATTTTTCTTGAAAACGGTTGACATTAGAGCAATGAACCAAGAGAACTCTCTTTGTGTAAAATTCATTGGTGCTTCAGAATTTGCTGTCAAATGTTAATTTTTCCAGTGGCGTAAAAGTTAGGGGGAAAAACCTTTACGATATCTTAAAATCTCCACCACTGGCACATTCAATGAATTCGAGAAGGGTACCAAAAAGTAGCTATTACTAGTGGTAATGCGTGTATAAAAACTCAGTCCTGTAGTTCAAACAGTTCCTAAGATATTGGCAAAAAATTTAAAAAAATTAAAGTTTTGACATCGTGTATCTCGAAAACGAAAGCCCGGAGAGACAAATAGATGGAAGAGGAAAAGAATGTTTCTTTTTTGAAGAGGAATTTACAGTTTTCCGTTGCAACACTTATTTAGGAACACCCTGTATACACTGAAGATGAATTTTTCCAGACAAAACGTCTGAATCTGGTTCGGGCAGTACAGTATTGGGGGTCATGAAGGCTCGCAAAAAATGTAATAAAATTTCCAGGGTCGTATTTAAAAAAATGATGTTGTTAATGGTCCTGGAGAGACGAAACGTTACATATAAAAATTGATTATGACATTCGATAGAGGGCAAAAAGTGGACATGAGAAAGTGTTTTTCTTTTTTCAATATCACCTCAAACAAGGCTGAAACGAAACAAAAACGGATTTCCAAAATTTCGTTTTTTTTTCAAATATTTCGAAACCTAATCATGTTAGCCTTGATTTCTTAGAGGCATAATGTTGGTCCCCCATTTAAACTACTTCGTAATAATATATAAAGCTGTAATAATATAAAAGTTTTCCTAAAAAATTATTAAATTTCAATATTTTATTCTTATTTATTTGACACACTGATTTTTATGAATTTCACAAATATATTTTTTGTTCTGTGATAATTACAAAATAATACTAGTTGCATAGAGGTATATTTGAATAAAATTTGAATATAATAGGGAAAAAATTGTTTACACAATATTCAAATGTTTGAAAATTCTTTGGAAGTAAGCGCAATATTAAATATTTCATATTACAATTAATTTAGGATTTCGTAACTATTTTAGTTTAATTGGGTATTTCTGTTACATTAACAGAAAAATTTTTAAATAAATAACTTCTTGATTCAAAGGAATAAGTCTTAGGGGTTGATTTTATAAATCAAATTTTGTCTAATCTGAAACATTTCACATTAAGAAAATAAATAATTTTACACAATAGTTAGTACAATACATAACACCGTTAACATTTCAAAAAAAAATTCGTTTAGTCAGATGTGAGTTTTTTAAAATTTTTGTCAGGCAATTTTTTTATTTGAAATATTTATTAAAAACGTTTCCATAAGTTCCATAACAATGTAATTTGTTTTCTATGTTACTTATTTGTGCAGTGGTGACATATATAGATACAGGGTGTAAGTGAGGAATCGTTTGTTCTTTTGTAGTTAAATGAATTTTGAATAAAAAATAAATTGAAAAATCTAGGCCTACTGTCCAAAGTAATTTATTCGTGGTATAATTTTACATTTTCCTTATTTTTTTTGGTACTTTGCCACCTGTGAAAAACTTAAAAATTAGTGAAATAAACACTTGTACCAAAAGACTGTTTAAATTTGTTTGGTCCTTATACAGGGTTTCAGAAAGACCTCCCGTAAATACAGGGGGTGATAGTACGACAAAAAATAAGAATTTTTTTAATAGAATTTTTACGAAAATTTCCAAACGGTACAAAATATTTTTATGGAATTTGGTATTCTAGTATTTTTAAGAACGCCAAATACGCTGGTCAAATTATTTTTTGAATATTCCATAGAGGGCGCTAGTTATGCTACATTCCAATTACATTTTAAGTTCTAATTTTTTTAAGGTTAGGTTTTTTACCTCCAATTTCTAATGTACAGTTTTGTTTTCTAAAAATAGTGTACTCTTGTTAGAACGTCCTAATGTGGACGGTTTTCGAGAAAAAAGGCTTTTAATTGAACTCTTACAATATTACGGTGTATAAAATAAGTGACTTTTCTCAAAGTAGGCCTATGTCAAAACTAATTGATGGATGTCTCATAAACAACACATATATGCTTAGTAATGTACTTTTACAATTTTTGACATAAAAACCAGGACTGAAGGTCTTGAGGATGTCGTAATAAAATGGACGAAACGTCGGCAATGTGTTATATTTCCTGATCTGAAAAACAGAAAAAATTATAATTAATAATTAATATTAATAATAATTATAATATTAATATTTTGGAGGGGAAAAATAAAAAGTAATACCTACCATTAAAAATAATAAAGACTACGATTAAATTTCTAGTTATGAAAACGAAAACAAAATGATTTTTGAAGCATTCAAAGTTTATTGAAGTGTGTGACATAGAGATGTGTATTTTTTAGTTGTCTGCTTTTTCCAGAGTGAGATTTCCGTTAGACAAAACTAGTTTTATAAAAATAATCCTTGGCTCCTTTATCTTTATCTTTTATTTCAGCAATATTTTTAAAATTTTTTTCATAGGTGTCAAAACACCCAAATAAATAGAGAAAAAATATGTAAGGCTTTCGAAATTATGACCGCAAGACGGTCATAAGCGACAACCGGCCGCTTTTCTAGCACGACGTACCTTGGTAGCCTACTATTTTATGATAATTAAGCAAGATTAACACATGTGTGGAGACTGTAGGGTCAAGGAATGCTGTCCGCTTTAATGATGGGTCTCTTTCTGGGCTTAAGGTCTTCTCGAACAATGCGATGGAAACCGGCGGGTGTACAGGATGTTCATTCACCGCGCCGTTAATTTATAGGGGAGTTTTCGCCAAGGTCTTTGCAAGCATTGTTCATAAAATTGTTGCAGGGTGGATGTACAGACGTAGGAATTATTTAGATTAAAGAAGAATTAAATACAGAAAAAAGTGATTATTTTGAATCGAGGATACATTTATTTGGTATTGGTCTAAGCACGTCATAACTCATAATCTTGAGACAAGCACTTCATTTTTCAATATACGCAAATAAATCATGTATTCATTTATTTATATGCGGATATACAAGGTGATCCATTAACGGTATCGAGCAGCTGTATATAGAATACTAGAAGTGCTACGATTTTGGTCTAAAAAATCTATTAACAAATACGACCAAAAGAAATTGATTTAAAATATTTTCAAGTTTGTAACTTCACTGCTAGAGGGCGCAACTGCTATAGTGTTACAGAAAATTCTCGGTTTTTCGAAATTTCGCGTATATAACCTGAGTTGCAAATACATTTTTTAGATGCACTGTTAAACTCTTCACAAGTTTTGTTTGGACTTTTTTTTTGTTATTACCATAGCAACGTCAGTATGAAGGACGCTATCTTGAAATTTCTAAATTAATCTTAATCGATTTCAATAAACGAGGGGTCATTTTAAAGAATTATTAATAAAAATTATGTTTATGATATAGGAATAAAAATATTATTTTCCTGCACAAGGTAGACGACGCTAATGAGAAAAGGTTTGGAATTGTCTCAGTTTACTAAAAAAATTAAAATGCAACTATATAGGTTTTTTTTCATGGCTTGATGGACCATTCATTATGGAAAACAAATACACAAAACAAACCGGAGGTCCATATCTTTTTTCGTTTTCAAGTTATTGCTAAAATAGTGAAGTTGTGCTAATCATCCTCCTTTATTTACTTCTCTAAATAACATCGACATAACCCAAGCCAAAATTAAATTGTAAAACTATACCAATCTTGTCTTCAAAAACAATTATTTCTTTATTTTGAAATTTTTTGATAACTGCAATATTTAATTTTTTTATTAATTCCAAATATCTGAGTAGTTATAAAGATTATTGTTTATATAACGAGGCAGGCTATGCCCGATGAAAATAGACAACTGAAAACTTATGCCAAACGAAATGTGACAGCTCTTGCTACGTGCAAAATTAGTGTTATTTGTGTTGGAAAAATACTTGTGAACAAGGAAAATGCCTTTTACGAATGTGAAAACGTATGATATGTTGGCAGTTTATTTTCAATATTTGAAAAATGCCATTATAGCTTCAAAAGAATACGCTTTGCGATACCCTCGTAGAATACGCTACTCCAGAGAAGTATTTCAGCGTTTATCCAGACGCCACTATATTCTGTAAGAAGACATCGCCGTGCAAGAACGGAAGGCAATATTATTAATATGTTGGCTTATGTCCATGTAAATCCCCAAATAAGTCTAAGGGGATTAGTTAGAGACCTGGGACTTTCATATGGAACACAAGTACTTTTCTCATACGAATGACACTAATTTTGCACGAAGCGAGAGCTGACACATATCGTTTGGCATAATTTTTCAGTTGTCTATTTTCATCGGGCATAGCCTGCCTCGTCATAGAAACAATAATCTTTATAACTACTCAGATATTTGGAATTAATAAAAAAATGAAAAATTGTACCGACATATTAAAAAAAGTTAAAAATAAAGCAAGTTTTTTTTAAAAACAAGCTTGGTATAGTGTTACAATTAATTACTATTTAATTTTGGTTTGGACTATGTTAATGTTATTTAGAGAACTAAATAAAGGGGGATGTTCTAGCACAAGCTCACTATTTTAGCAATAACTTGAAAACGAAAAAGATATCGACCACCGGTTTGTGTATTTGTTTTCCTTAATAAACGGTCTATCAAGCCATGAAAAAAAAAAAAACTATATCGTTGCATTAAATTTTTTTAGTAAACGTAGACAATTACAAAACTTTTCTCATTAGCGTCGTCTACCGTTGCGCAGGTAAATAATATTTTTATTCCCATATCATAAATATAAATGTTATTAATAGTTCTTTAAAATGAGTCGTCGTTTTTTGAAATCGATTAAGGCATTCAGAAGTTATGACAATTTGAAAATTTCAAGATGGCGTCCTTCATACTGGCGTTGCTATGGTAACAACAAAAAAAAAGTTCAAACAAAACTTGTGAAGGGTTTAACAGTGTATATAAAAAATGTATTTGCAACTTAGGTTATATAAGCGAAATTTCGAAAAACCGACAATTGTCTGTAACACTATTGCAGTTGCGCCCTCTAGCGGTGAAGTTACAAACTTGAAAATATTTTGAATCAATTTCATTTGGTCGTATTTGTTGATGGATTTTTTACCCCATAATCGTAGCGCGTCTAGTTTCATATAAACAGCCGCTCGATACCGTTAATGGATCATTCTGTATAAACATAAAAATATTGACTCGAACTGAAGGAAATTTCTTCATTTAAATAAAAAGTCTATACGGAAGAAAAGTTTACTTAAATCAAAGTTATAGATCTACACGAATTCTTGATTCATATTAATAGCTTTTTCCCATCAGTGTGTGTACACATACATCAGTTTTGTTACGCAAAACCTATGGAAAAAACATGGATTTCAACTAGTTTTTTTTATTTTAAAAACTACAAAAACTAAGGCATAACAAAATAACATATCATTACAGAAGTTGAATGGTCTTTCGCATGCTTAATGACTTTATAATTTATAATTTAATATACATATGTTTTAAGAAATACAGAGTGAATAAATATTAATGATTGATATCATCAGCGCTTGTCGCTCCTCATGTGAGAGGACCGGTATGAAATTGTCGCTTTTATTAACATATACAAATGGGATGTAATAAAAAGCGATGGTCAGGTGTTTTTTAAGAAATAAATCATCCTGGTCAGCTCGGATTTTACTCAAATCTTGTATTTCAAGAGTATTAACATGTATTTTATACTATTTTCGATAAAACCGGTTTGTAGGCAGGTCTAAAATCTTAATAACACAGAGTGGTCCCAAATGCAACTACTAACAATAATGGATAATACATAACTTCATAGTAAGATAATTATGAATCAAGGCTTCTGTTAAAAATTTGTTTACGTCTTATTTATTAACAACTCCGGACCTCTCCACTGTATCTCCTGCATATTTTTTCTTTATGAAATGTATTAACTTGTTTGCTTTTTTCACTAAATAAGCTAACACAACATTTACCTACTATACATTACTTTTTTCTTTTCGCGCCATTCTTCGAAAAAGTCATAATGCTTTCTGGCGTCTTTTTTATCACTGGCGATAGCGGCCAATTCTTTAATATCGAATGGAATAAAATTAAATTAGAAATTAAAACTGAAATTTCACGTTTTTTTTTGCGCTATCAAGCAGGTAGATGTTACAATCAACCAGTCGGCAAGAATACCCTTTCTATGATTCCTAATAAGATTGCACAGTTTTTGAAACTGGAACATCCTGAAACATATACAGGCCATTCATTCCGAAGAACATCGGCAACGTTACTGGCTAATACAGGATTTGATGTATTGGTAATCAAGAAATATGGTCGGTGGAAATCAGCCACAATTGCAGAAAGTTATATTGCTGACAGTTTAAGTAACCAAAATTAAATAGCCAACAGGATTCTTTAGAATGACGCTTCAACTCCATGTTCTAGTAGTCCGTCGCATCATGCTGTTTTAATGGATCAGTCAGATAATATTGAGCTTCCGGTGACTGAAATGGAGCGGTCAAATCATTTTGAGAAAAATATGACAATTAGTAAACGCGAGGGGAATAATGATCCAGATTTTATAAATGTTTATTTGTTCATAAAATATGCATTTATAACTCGAAATCGCTTTTTTCCCTATTTACTATAGTGGTAGCAGGTACAAAAATCGCCTTCATCTTCATCGCCTTCGCTGGCATTACATATATTATTTTTCTCGCCCTTTTTATTTTTTTCATCTTAGTAACGTCATAGTTTGATCGGGACTATTGCGTCGATTAGTACACAAAAACAGCCTTTAAACGACAGTAAAAAAAAAGTTGTGAAATACACATACAAATTTTTTCCGAACATGTAAATTTTAAAGAAGAATAATGATTAGTGTCTGTCCTGAAAATATGTGAGACAATTTAGGACCACCCGGTATATTTTACAAATTAACTTCTTGTGCTTTTACTTTATTTTCAAGGTGTTAAGCTAATTCAAATTAATTCTAAGTTATTTTTGTATTCTTTTCAAATGAAGTCGAATAATGTTCTTTGATACCAAACATAATAATTAAAACTGATGTCTTAAATAAAACTTAAGAACGACATATCTAAAAATCGTTAATGGAAAAAAACATACCTGGCATATTGAAATCATTAAACAATGTAATATTTCAAAGAAAAATCTTGTATTTTTGTTTTATAGCATCATTTTTGGCAACAAGATGCTTGGTATCAAAGCAGGTTGACTTTATTTGGTAAAAAAAAAATAAATTTTAAACATTTGGAGAATTAATTTGAGTTAACTTAATCTTACCATCTGTTAAATAAAGTAAAAGTTGGAATGGAGTTTTGTCACACCGAGTAGATAGTAAGTGACCAATACGAGGGGCGCGAGGGCACGTGTGTACCAGTATTTAGCCTTAATTGCAGCATTAGCGTTGATAAGGATTTTGTAGCGCGCGGCCTTGAAGGGGAGACTTTCACTAAATTCTAGATTCAATGTCAGAGGATCCTCAGAAGATCACGTCGGCTTTTTTGCGAGAAAACGTAAAAGGTTACGATGTGAATCTGGTTCGACATTTCAACGCGCCGCTTCATGGCCTTTTGTCAGGCTAATTGAGTTTATTTGGATTATGCGATTGCGGTGATCGCGTTCTTCAGTCAATAACGGGGCCTGGTACTGGTAACCCCGCCAGATGAAAGTCTGTCGGTTGGAAGATGACTCGCGGGACCGCTCTTGATTGGGATCAAGTCGAATGGAAATTCTGCTTTTCAGAAATCGCAATTCCAAATCCTAAAATAGACTATTTTAATATTTTCGATTGCTATTCCTCCTAGTCTTCTTGTGTTCTCTTCTCCGTCCTCTATGTTGTTTCAAAAAAGTCGAAGGTGTTTCATATTATAAGGTTATAATCTAAATTAAATTGATGAATTCACGTGATGTTCTCAGGGCCGGATTTGGTAATTACTGTATCATTTTTTAAAGTCATGTGATGATTAGACATATACCTACTGTTGCTATAAATACATTGGAAAAAAAACTTCTACAAACAACAATTTACTGGCACGGCACAAAAACTGGTAATTCGTATACTTATTTTGTTTGCCTTTCTATGTTTCGTTCGCTAGATCCTGTTTCTTGCTTGGCATTTTCAAATTTAAAGATTTTGTAGGTTCTAACACTCTAGGGAAATATTCAGTGTTTATTTATAAATGTTATCAAGTCGTTGTGTATACTTGCAATTAGATAATTATTATCTACTCTAGATCTAGACATTGTCGCAAATTAATTATCACATGTAGAAACCTATTTTTGTGAATTAAAGCTTCAAATAATCGTGTATTATATGATTTTTTCACGAATCGAACGGGCCCAAAGTGGGATTAAATATAGTTGCCAAAATCTCCTGATTTCAAAAATTCGTAAAAATAAGTCCCTTTTTTCCAAAATACTGCATAATAAAGTTAGCAACAGAATTGTCTAAAACATCTAACTGCTTTTGTATCTTTTATAGTTTTCGAGATCCCAATATACATCCTCTTTTAGTTAGGTATTTCGTTTTGTATTTTTTTCAAAAATTTAACAAAATACAAATAAATTCAGAGTAGGTACGTCACAGGAAACAGATTATTTTTAAAATAAATATTATTATTATAATCAAATTATAAGTTAATGCTTTCCATTTTCAGGCTGTATGAAAAATTATCCTTATAGTCATATTATATTATTACTTAAATGTTGATATTGTTGATCATTTTAGTGACTGAAAATTTGTAATTGCTCACAAGCATTAAAAAGAACTGAAAGAAGTCAGAGAAATGAATAATCAAGAACTAGTAAGATTCCAGTAAGATTTAAAAATTTGAACATCTTTCATGCATAAAAAGCCCAAAATAAATTTTTTCGAAAACTGTCATCAAAAGTCAACATTTTCTTTAAATTTTCAGTTGACAAAGTGAGGCGTTTTTGTCATCTAGCTGCAAAATACTTTTTTCTTCAAGCGTATAATAATACTTATATTATATAGTGCAACACCTCCTTTAGAAGCAGCCTATTGTTTAACTAGTACAAATATTTTTCATTTTTTAACTAGTAAAAAAATGTAACAATGTGTAGGTAAGTATCCTAGCAACGAATTAAAGATTCAAGAAGCTTTGACGTTTCATTAAGTGTCAGTTGAAATTTGATGTCGCGTCGGGTCGTTTTTAAAATGTCTGAAGAAATGCAGTGCACACCACCAGAATTACTGGAAATTGCAAATACATCAGTGGCAACACTTATACCAACAAAGTCGAGAAAAATTTATGAAAATGCTTATGATAAATTCATAAATTGGGCAAAAGAAAATAATGCACATATTTATTCAGAAAATGTGATGATAGCATATTTTACAAGATTATCCAGAACACTGAAAAGTTCAACTTTATGGGCGCAATATTCAATGGTAAAATCTAAATTAAACATAGAACACAATGTAAATATTGAGAAATATTCAAAATTAATTACATTTTTGAAACGACAAGGTGAAAATTATAAACCAAAAAAGTCGAAAGTTTTGTCTAAAAAAGAATTTGACGAATTCCTGAATAAAGCACCTGATGATAAATATTTAGCAACCAAGGTATGTACTTTTTAAATTATAGGTAGATATATATTTAACCTTTTTATATTTGTAATACAAAATTTTGTTATAATTTGTAAACTTCAAGTTATTTTATAGTATCCATTACGAGAATAATAAACAATTTTCGGAAATAAAGATAGCTCATTGGAAGAATGTTGTAAAAACTCATAAATATAGATGTCTTAAAATTACGTCATGTTTTAGAATTTCCTTGCATTTTCCAACTTTTTTTATTGTTACAAAATTAATAATTCTATATTTTTTAGGTTGCACTAATATTTGGAGTCACAGGAGCTTGTAGATGCGATGAACTCATTCAAGTAAAAGTTAATGATGTAAAAGATTTGGGAAATATAATATTAGTAAATATTCCCAATACAAAAACTAAAAAACATCGTTCATTTACCATAATTGGAGAGTTTTATTTAAATTTATACAGAAAATATGCTACTCTTCGGCCAAAAGACATAACTTTTGATAGATTTTTTATTAAATATCAAAATGGCCATTGTCATCGTGTTGTAATGGGCATACATAAAATTTCAAAAGTGCCAAAAGATGTTGCATCATTTTTAAGGTTGCCAAATCCACATGAATATACGGGGCATTGCCTTAGAAGAACCTCGGCAACTATCTTAGTTGATAATGGTGGAGACATTACAACCCTAAAGCGACATGGTGGATGGAAATCTACCAGCGTCGCTGAAGGATACATTGAAGATTCTGTAAACAATAAGAAACAGATAGCGATGAAAATATTAAACCCATTAGAGTATAATGAACCAAGTACATCAAGCGAAACTGTAAATATTGATCCTGAAAATAATTTAATCGAAGACTTTTCTGTTAATAATGGTACAATTGTTAACACTGAAACTGAGAACCTTATTACAAGTAACGTATTCAACGACAGAACTGTAAACTTTGAAAAAAAGACAGCCAGCAGCGCTTTAAATATCAACAACTGTACCATACAAAATTGCACATTTAATATTCATGTTAATAAATAAAGTTTGATGATAGACATGTAGGTAATTTAGATGTTTATTCGTTTAATTCAAATTAAAGAAAAATAATTGTTACATTTGTTTTTTTATTCATGAATAAAGTGGTTAAAACTGTCATGTTTAATTAATCAATAAAATGTATAAAATGTATAAAATAAATAGTATTACCTACCTACTGATTTTATTTTGTGCTGAGATTGAACATCGCGTTATCCGCTATAAATTTTCAAAATTAGTAATTTTTTATATTCACGCTTGAAGAAAAAATAGTATATGTCACTCGGAGTGGAAGGCTCATTATGTGTTTTGCCCAATTTGCTCAGCCTCGGCGAGCAAACTTTTGGGCTCAACACATAATGATCGCCTTCTACTCCTAGTAACATAATATACTATTATGTTCTATAACGCCAGTCTTTTTCATTCTAGAACGTAAAACAAATGTCAAAATAATTTGTCATATTTTTGAAACTTATGTATGATTTTATTAATTAAACAATATACATTTTAAATAATATAACATTTCAATGCAAAATAGTAACTATTATTAAGCAGGATTAAGCAGGACGATTACAATTTATTTTGCACTACATGTAAATTGAAAGTGCCGATATTGCAGCGAGTTAAATTTATGCCAGATCCAGTGCTGTCAGTTAT
>NW_019416746.1:108317-288040 GCF_000390285.2 Anoplophora glabripennis | reverse complement strand
TAGACTCTTTCCCCAACTTGTATATCCATCTCAAGTCACGTGGTTCCCAGAGTTTCCCCATATTTTCAAGTATAAGTTCTCGGGCCCTGCGACTGACTTTAGATTCTAACTTGTTAGGCAGGCAAATGCGTTAGCGCCATGCCGTGTTAATTCGGACGGTGTTATAAGATGCAAATGGCGGCGCGGTACCATACATTTGTTAAAATAACATAGAAACCCTGTCTGAAAATCACTTCGTTACAGTACAATTTGAATAAATCGCATATTACTGAGACATATGTACTTCTTTCTAGCAGTAGCAAGAGATAAGCTAAGAAGTTTTTAAAAGGAGTTGAAAAAAAAATTGAGTAAATTTTCACTCAAAATCAACACTTTTCTATTAAAACGAGTCGACATCCAATTAAATAATAACACTATACTTCAAGTAATGTTGACAATTTGTTAGCGAAATAAATCTTATAACACTGAATAACTTTTGAGTTAGCTTGCTAAGCTGTGTGTGTTACCTAATAGTAATTAAAATCAATTCTTGATGACAAATAAGTAAACATATTTCTTGTATATAGTAGAGTCCAAACTACGTGTCTTTATCTGTTTGTCCACAATTTTGTGTTCCGCTTACTCAGAAAAACGTAATATTAACAACAAATGGAGTAATTTTTACACTGCATATTCTCATTTTTACATATTTTAGTTCTTCTAACTAAAAATTGTGTTAACAAGGTCATTTCTTTGTAAAAATCTTAAGTTCACATAAAGTTCAAAACCAAAACAATCCCACTTATAAATTTTGAAGTTGCACTATTTATTTTTTACTGTGTAAACCATAGTTAAAATTAACAACAACAGTGGGACCACCCATTGGACATTGGATTGAATATTTCAGAATATTGGTCTGGTAGATATTACCTACTTAACAAAAAAAGTGCAAACATCTCGAGAAGGAATGGTATATCTCTTACAATTAGTCATAATAATAATAATGCTTTATTGCCCAACAGTCAAGACCAATAATAGGACAATTACATATAGGTAAAGTAATAATGACTAATAAATAGAAAAAAAAAACAAATAAAGGAAATAACTTATATAACTAACTAACAGAAATCTTCATCTACAGTACCTGAAACGATTAATAAAATAGATTTTAAGCTGGTATGATTTATATCACAGAGATGCAACACCATATTAAATAAGTTGCACATATTGTATATAGGTGACTTAAATAAAAGATTAGTTCTTCTTCGCAAACAATAAAAAGTATCGGTATTTCTAGAATTATGCCTAGGAACATGAAAATTAATTTTACTCAGAAGCTCAGGACAATCAATTTGACCATTTAATAACTTGTAGAGGAAAGTGACTCAGTTTAATTTTCTCCTCAAATCTAAACTTTGAAATCCAAATTTATCAATCAGTTGCCTATACGGTGTATCTCTTTCAGGATAAGCATTATCTATCTTAAAACATAAATATTTGTGAAATTTTCTTTGCGGTTTTTCAAGTAACTCTCTATGGCATAAATAGAATGGATTCCAAACAGTAGAGCAGTATTCTAGTTTATTTCTAACGTACAAAAAATACAAAATAATGAGCGCCGCGATATTAGTAAACGATTTAGAGTTGCGAAGTATAAAAGCGTAAGCCTTCATTGCATCATCGACCTTGGACACGATATGACATGAAAAAGATAATTCCTGATCGAAGATCACTCCCAAGTCTTTATAATTACTCAAACGATACGATCAATTTCGATGTTATTAATTAAGTAACTATAACAATAAGGTTATTTCTTCCTTGTAAAGCTAATAATATTGCATTTCTTAGCATTTAGATATAAATCATTCAAATTACACCAGGCAATTTTGGCTATCTCTCCTTGAAGAACAACACAGTCATTTAAGGAGGTAATGTTTGAAACAATTTTTACATCATCAGCATACATTAGTTTCCGACAGTTCCCGGTATAGTTGTAAGGTCATTAACAAATAACAGAAATAACAGTGGGCCCAAATTTGAACCTTGAAGTACTCCCGACTTCGCCAAATACTTGACAAAACCGTAACCATTATAAAAAACATATTGTTGTCTTTCGGATAAATACGACTGTAACAGTAAGACTGAATCAGAATCGAAACTAAAGTTGTAAAGAGAATATTATGATTAATTCTGTCAAATGCCTTTGCAAAGTCGTTATATATAACATCGAACTGAACTCCACTGTCCACCGCTTCCAATGCATACTGGGAAAGAACAGCCAGGTTGCTGGTTGTTGATCTCATTTTCATGACATATTTGTCATGAGGAAGACATTCATTATTTAAATATTCTTGGCCAGCTCGAGAACTATGAGGCGAAGTCTCATCATATAAAGACCACATACGCGGCTTGGCATCATAAAGAGTCCTAATAAGAAATGATTTACAGTGATAACCCAAACATTAATGGAAGATATTGAAAATTAGTAAGACGCGCCGTAGGTCAAAAGACCACTGGTCTAGCTGCCAGTTATTATTATTATTTAGCCAAATATCATAATAAATTACTCCGTATTACACAGAAGATTAAAGATTTTTTTTATATCTAAGTTGCACGCGGTGGAGGAAAGTGTATGTTGATGTACCGGTAGCAATGTCAGTACAGTAGTCAACGATTTTTACACTTGTGAAAAAACAGTTGTTTGCAGAAAGTGTAGACAGTTGCATCTTAAAGTCGATTGCGTTTTGGCGTTAGTTTATCGTGTTACTACAATTTGTTATCGGATTGTACGGCATGTATTGTAAGAAGTTGTATCTATTTCACGTGCAGAATCCATACTCTTCTACAACAAGAGCATTCTTCATATGCAGATTTTTACACCTAGTTACTAGCAAAATATCAACAAAACTTTTCTGCTACAATTTTATTTTCAGAAGGAATTTTTAATCTCATTATCCATAGTGAAATACAGTATAAATCCAGAAATATTAAATGATCTAGGGAGAGAAAGACTTCCTTTACTTCTAATTCAAAACATTAATTAATTAGTTTTGTAAAGGTACTTTAATTAATTGTTATATTTATATATTTAATAAGAAAAAATAAATACGGATGGGCAGTGGTTTTCCTCTGAGACATTCCTTAGTACAACTGCAACTGGTCGCATACAAACGATTTGCCGTTTCTTGCTGTCGGCATCTTCAGTGGTGACTGCGCAAATGCTTCGCTCCGACTGACCCCACCTGCCACGTTGTCACCGGCCTCGATGGGCACGCACCTAGGTCTGTGAAATACAGTGGCAGGAGTGGGGTAGGGGATTCCATTTGCTTTGTCGTTGACGTCCTGTGAAGTGGGGCAGAGGGCATGGACTCGAGTACCATCGCCAGAGATGGTCCTGTCCGTAGCGGCCTTAGATCCAATATGAACCGAACGGGACTAGGGGTTCTAATAGGGGGGTCCGCTCCTACAGAGTCTAGCCCGAGAACAGCAGGGGAAGATCAAAGTTTTCTGGGTTAGGTTAAGGGAGTCAAAGGTAATTCTGTAACCGACGACGGCTAGGTACACGGACCACGACATCATCCGAAAAACTATCCCACATTGAATAACTATATAGTTCTATTTTTTCCGCATGGTATAACTATCATTTTGTGAGAATTTTGGATAATTTTTAGAATTAAGTAAGATTAGTTTGTTATTTTCAAAAGTAAAGTAGCATTTCAAAAGCTAATAATGACAAAAATGTATCATCTGATGAAAATGAATGCTTTATTTATTATGTTTTTAAAGTTAAACATATTTCATATCTTCATATGTTTTTTTACAGAAATAACATTTCCTTAAAACAGAGTAATATAAGTATATTTGTTATTTTTAATAAGGGGATATGGGATACGGTTCTGGCTTGTTACCCTTAAGGAAACATATCTCATTACATATTAAAACTTTATGCTGACATAAAGGTCAAAGTTAGACAAGGCTTAGCTTGAACATCGTGATGAGGACATCTCTCATATATTAAGGAACAAACTACCATTAGTCATACATAAGTTACTGCATAGAGTAATTTCCGTAACAAGAATTTACTTTCAGTTCTGCCTGGCAGCGGATACCATGAACTATATTCCAAAATGCGGTAAGAGAACAGTGAAGTACAATTAATCTTATGCCACGGAGAAATCTGCATTGTCTATGTTGTAAAACATGCTTAATTAAATACATTTAGTGAAGATAATTAACCCTGCGTAGCGCCAGCCAGTTGCTTATTTAACATTATGACATCCTCGAGCACACATTGTATCAAACTATAAATCCGACCCGTGATGCTAATCTGTTTCACAAAAGCTCCCCTGTTATTATAGTTTCCAGGAATATTTGCGTACGCTGAATTGGATTTAAGCAGCGATTTGGAATATATAGATAACTAGAGACCAACTTAATCAGGGGGCAGCATAAATATATGACTATTATTAGTTTACCATAAACCTGATCTGCATGGATTCTAAATGAGAAAAAATAAATATATCATAGATTGAGTGCTGTTCTTTAGTCAAAATTTATACAAAAGTTCGGAGATTGGTGTTAATTCTCTTTATTAAGGTAAATATACCACCGTCTGTTGTCTTTTTTCAATATTATTAAAACCAAGATTCACATTTATATTCACAAAAAATTGGTTGCATCTTAGTCACCGCTTTTGTATCTTGGAATTAATTTTAACTGATTAGTGTTATTGTGGGATACTAACGATAATAAAAAAAATATTATACATATAAAAATGGCAAAATTTAAAAAATGTAATATTTATAATGCTGGAACGATTTNGGTTACAATCGAAAAATATTGAATATACAGAAACCATGCTAAAAGTACAATTATTAAAAATTGTCCAAAGAGAAAAAGGTCAATACATTAAGTATGTAGTGGATGAGATGGCCAAAGATCGAGGAATTCATGTACTCCGTTTACCGCCATACCACTGAGAATTAAACCCAATTGAGTTGGTTTGGGCACAAATAAAGAATGAAAATCGCACGAAAAAACACCATCTTTAAAATAAACGACGTGAAATTATTATTACAGGATGCTATTAATCATGTCACTGCTGAAACATGGTGTAAGTGTATTGGAGATGCACAGAAAGAGGAACAACGTATGTGGGATCTTGATACAACGGTAGAAGTGTTCATAGAACCAGTCATTATCCATTTGGGTGAAGATGATTCTGGTGATAGTGATAGCAACAGTGATATGTGAAAATTTTCCTATATAGTGATAGTAAAGTAAAAGTATGATAGTGAAGTGAATATTTGGCAGTGAAGTGAAAATTTGACAGTGATAATATTCGTGTGAGATAATTATTATAAAATATGTAAGTATTTAAATATATTAATAGTGAAGTGATTGCGTGGCAGTGAAGTGAAAGTGTGACAGTGATTATATTCGTGAGATAATTATTATAAAATATGTAAGTACCTACTTAAATAAATATATTAATACACGCCTATGGATTTTCGATCCCCGCACGCTTCATCCTCCTTATTAGTCCAAGAGCTAGCGATGAATCACTATCTATAATTTCGGCCGTCGAGTATAGGTTTGTGTAATACAGTGGCAGGAGTGGGGCAGGGGATTCCATTTGCTTTGCCATTGACGTCCTGTGAAGTGGGGTAGAGGGCATGGACTCGAGTACCATCGCCAGAGATGGTCCCGTCCGTAGCGGCCTTAGACCCAATATGATCCGAAATGAACAATAGGGCGGGACCAGGGGTGCTAATAGGGGGGTCCGCTCCTACAGAGTCTAGCCCGAGAACAGCAGGGGCAGATCAAAGTTTTCTGGGTTAGGTTAAGGGAGTCAAAGGTAATTCTGTAAACGACGACGGCTAGGTACACGGACCACGACATCATCCGAAAACTATCNTAGCGATGAGTCACTATAATTTCAACCGCGGAGTATAGAATATTCATTGTGCAGTGTACTGAAATAGAAATAATACACGTGGTAACAATGTATCATGTATATTTATTTAAAAAAAGAAAAATATAATAAAATACGGTTTGATTGCTTTCACTTCACACTTTACAAAATAATTTACTTATAAAAATTTATCACTTCATAATACCGGAAAATTATAGTTATGCCGATGCTGTTTCGCGAGTGTCAGCAAACGCAAAAAGTAATTTCTGCTTTGGGGGTTCACATAAAAAGTTAATACTGTCGATTCAGGAGAGACGTCTGGCATAATACCTGGAGACGATAATGGAGATATGCTGATATCGGAGTGATCAGACTGGAGAACGGGCAAGTTTAATATTCCAACAGTACTCCTTACATAATCGGCAACTCTAGCTCTTGAAGCTGGGTCCATTTCAATTGTGGTTTCGTCTTCTGATTTGATGTATACTAATGGCGGAGTTAATTTAAATTCTAACATAGTTGGATCCTTATTTTCTACCACTGTTAGTTCTGATAAGCTGATAATCCTTTGTGTGTTATCCTCATCGGTGTTAATTATAATTAGAGCATCAATGGTTAGTATTAGAGTTAATGCGTTATATTCAGAATGATTTGTTATGCTCGTCGCTTCTGTAATATGCAGCATTTGAGAATGAGCTAAAGAATTTATAAGTTTCCAAGTGAATTTTAGACCAGAGTTCACACCATACTGAATTTTATACACAGAAGGGTTGGATCTTTGTTTTGGTAGAGAATTCCAACCGGCACCTTGTAGCAAACCTAAAAGTTGAGTAACGAAACATTAAAATATATTATGTAATTTTTTAAAAGCTGAAAAATGAAAATGAAATGTTACCTTGTCCAGTCAGAGCCACAAGTTCTGCAGCGCCACTTAAAGGTTTGGTAACAACTCCTACTAGTCCTAAACCTACTCCGGCAGCTAAAGACCTAGGAGAAGCTCCTTCAGTCATCACCGATTGAAGAGGATGGTGAGCAATACCACCAACAGCACCTAATAAACTGATACCTAAACCCGTCAGACCCTAAAACAATTTATATAGATGGTAGACAATGAATATTCTGAAGATCTATACCAGAGTCCCAAAATTGTAGGCAGTCACCATCCTTGCGATGGGTAAGGCATGCGATTCCATGGGATACGTCCATGGATTTTAGAGAAATTATTGAATATAAAATAATAAGTAGATGTGTCGATTTTGGTTAAAACTAGATAATTTTTATCATATATTCAACAGGTAGGCAGGTACAGTAAGACCCCGCTTAACTTTGTTTCGTTTAGCGCGGTTTCGGTTTAGCGGTCTTTTATTTCAACCCGGGGATTCCCCGAAATTGCTCGAAGCACTATGAGGATTCTCCGAAATTGTGCGCAGCGCTAGGTTTCAAAATATGTACATAACCTATCCGAAACAGTGTAGTTGTGTTTCTTGTTTGGTGCGGTGCTGTACGGACGCATTTTTAATAATAATAATAACTGAAATTATGGACCAATTTGTTGAAAATGATCCAAATTTTGACAGGAGGTCAAAAGCAAGACGGGGTTTTATAGATGCTTTATCCACTTATCAACAACTTCTAACAGAACGCAAAAGGAAGACGCAAACTACATTAGATGCCTTCTTGACAAAAAGGCAGAAAATTGGAAACAGAATAGACTGAATGATCTGACTGACTTAGAATTTTATTTGCTTTTATAAGTAATATTCGTTTATATTGTTTTTATTTTTGTAAGAAATAAATGTTTGGTTTTATTTTTATTAAAAAAAAAACATAATTATTAAATTTAATACCTAACCAATTTTCTATCCATCTTCCCCTAACCCCATTATTTACATGTTAAGATAGCCTCCTTTAGCGCTGTTTCGCATTACGCTCTACTTTGATGGAACGTATTCTAGGCATTAAGCGGGGTCTTACTGTACTTTCTTTATTTATATTAAAATATGTATTCAGCAATTCTGTTTTTGTGGCAAAGAAGATGGGAAGTAGCCTCTGCGAGATGTCTACTTATGTAGTGTTTTAACAGTAAGGCAACAACTATATGAGTATTGAGGTTCCACATTCGCTGTTCTTCTTTTTATACGTATATCATACCCTTAAACCATATTTCCGCAGTTACCCGATTAATCGTCACCTAGAGAAGTATTTTTACATTTGCTAAAGTAAAAGTTGTTATTATTTCATTCTACATAAGGCTTCACATTTCTACTGCAACACTCGCATATCCATATTTAAAAACACACTTGAATAACTACAATGTTAATAAAAGGTTTTTCCCACTTACGCGCATATGACATGAAAGAACACGCCTAATATGTACACTAACAAATTGGAAATAGAAACTGTACACGCAAAGATAGGTGTTGGCAACAATGGAACATTTCAAGTATGTATATTACAATTTCCATGTAGAGAATACATAGAATCATTTTACTAGATTAAGAAATTGTATAAATTGTGATTTGTCTACTATTTTGGAACTCTGATTTAATATATATTTTTTAAATTCATTACTTCAAGTAGTTGTCACCTACCTGTAAGAATCCTTGGGCTAGCCCTTGCGGTCTCTGCTTCCTCTGCTCTTCCGTCCTTTTCAAGTGCTCCTCGTCCAAAGTGAGCCTGTCTAAGTTCCTGGCAACACTCGATGCAAGCTTTGTCACTGACTGTAAAGTTCCCGCAGTGACGTGCTTCATCAAAGATGCAGATCCTTGAGTGATACCTCTTAAAAACGCCATAGGGCCTATTAGAAGGCCTCTGTAAGGAAGGCTTACGAAGTCTCGTAAACCTGTTCCCATCGCTCTAGCTAGTCCTCCGGGGCTGCCAAGGAGTTCCAGAGAGCTCACCACCCAGCCTGCTCCAAAGATAGCCCCAGAAAGGTAGTGCATCGTCAAAGCATGACCTAACCTATTTATTGTTAATGAGAGAAGGTATGAGGTAAAAAGTGGCAATGTGTCATTTCAACTTACCTGTAAGGTGTTGTGAATAGTCGTCTCCTCTCGAATTTGCCAAATTGTAAGGGAGATTGGTCTAACGCTATGTAAACCTTTATGGAACTGTGGACGGACAACAATAGTGATACTGGAGCTATCGAAAAATTGCGTATCGTTAATGGCCTTGCTAGTATTGCACATTGAAATGAAATTAGTTCAGGAACGCATACCTAAAAAGAAAATGTTATTATAGTGAATAAAACTGATTGTGCTTAATACTCACTAGACCCGAACTTGTGTTAAATCTGTGAGTTTTACGTTCTGGCCATGTTACCAAGTTAGTTGGTACGAAAATTGTTAAGTAGTTCACTAGCTTGGTTATGTAAATATCTTCGACGTAGCATGATAACGGGTTCATAGTTATTTTAATATCTTTAATTCCTATAATAAAATTGACATTATAAATATACACCGAAGGTATACAGGGTGTTTACGAACCTGGAGATTTATTTTTAATGAGACGTAGATCTTTATAAAAATTTACCTTAATAAAAGTTTTTTAGATATGGAAAAAATATATATATTTTTAATTTGTTTGATATATTTAATTCTAGCTGAGAGATACTGCTTGCTGTTAACTGATATTATTTAGCCTAATATACAGGGTGTTCCAATTAAAAGATCCCACCTGGAAAATATCAAAATCAAAAAAACAAAAAAGCTTGAGATACGTCGATTTTCTTTTCAAGGGAGACACGTGATGGCGTAAGTTTTGGTGTCTTAGAAGCTACCCTTAGGCAGCGGTATAAAATACCCTTAAACTTTAAATGGCACACTATGTTGAGTGACACCTCATTTTAAAGCATTTTCAATTCTACTCATGACGAGATACGACTTTTTAAATTTTGGTTTGGATATGACAATAAAATCATCTTTGCTCCACTTCTGAATGAATATTTTGAAGCATTTCGGGCATTATCTGATGACATTTTTCAACAATTTGCCGACGAAGCTCAAGTGAGTTCGGTTGTGTTGCATAAATTTTCGAATTTAAGTGTCCCCATAGAAAAAAGTTCAAGGGCGCTAAATCTGGTGATCTGGAAGGCCACTCAATTGAACTTCTGCATCCTATACAGTGTTTTGGAAAGTTCTGATTAAATCACGCACTGCTACGGCATAATGTGTTGTCATTTTCCAATACTTCCACAATCATCGGGTAGATATTCGTTTCCAGTAGATTCAAATACATGTTTCCATCCAGATTGCCTGGTAGGAAGAAAGGCCCTATGAGGTGATATCTCAGTATGCCCGCCCAAACATTCAATTTCCTCGGATGCTGCGTGTGAGTTTCATGAAAAATGCGTGGATTTTCATCGCTCCAGTAGCGACCATCCGGTTGGAACGAAAAAACGTATTGAGTACAAAAAATTTGGATTCCTTCGAGCATGATCAGTCAGTTCTTCATAGAACTGCAAGCGGCAATCAGGATCGTTTTCATTAATTTCTTGTACCAAATTAATTTTGTACCGGTGATACTTATGAATTTTTAAGATTCGGCGGCAATTAGGTACAGAAATTCCTAAAGTGCTTGCTAGTTTTCTGAGACTTAAATTTTATTCCATTGTCATGTGACCCAGAACAGCTACCTGATTACCCTCATTACGTACGACCTATTCAAATTGATGCTTTTGCAACTGATCTAGTTTCCGAAAATGTATGCACCAAATCCAGCACGCATCGATGTGAAGTGTTTTTGTCACGATGACGATCATTAAAAATCTGTGCTGCCTGCCGTGAACAGTGATTATTCTTGTAGAAGAAAGTAATTATTTCCACTTTTTTAACAATTGTATAAACCATATTCACGAATTGGAATTCAATCGACTTTGTAATGATTTTAGGGGATATTGTCTCGACAAGACAAGACGAGACAATATTGTCTCGTTTAAAGTAAAATAAGTAAAAAAATTGAACTGATAGAAGTATGAAATTTTTGTATTGACAGATAAAGGAAAAATCAAAATAAATTTTTTTGTCGAGAAATTGTTGAAGAAAAGATAAGGCCCAAAATGCTTCGAAATGTTCATTTGGAAGTGGGGCAAAGATTTTATTTTTGTAAATTTTGAAGTAAAACTAATGGAGATATGGAGTTGTAAGGCTCTGCCTCTCCAGTCCGGTTTCACGCTGCATCGGTCAGCTACACGGAGAAAAAAATGTTATTTTTACTTAAAAAAAAAAATGGGTTAAAATTACTAACTTGACAACGTAATTATGAAAATAGTATTTTTTACAATATGATATAGTAACTTTTATTTCTTAAAGTAAAAATCTTCAAATTTTTAAACGCGTTTTTCTCACACTTAGCATTTTTAGAATCAGTGAACTCGGCTAAAACTCTACTGCACCAATCCTTTTGAAATTTTGCACATTCTTTCTTTACATAAATAATGAGGTAACGCTGTCGAGTTTTTTATTTTTTTTTAGTTTTAACGTATTTTAAAATAACAAAATTTGATTTTTTTAATGAAAAATCGGTATTTTGAATTCTAAGTGCTGTATAAAATTGAAAAGTCAATAATAAAAGAAAAACTTGGAAGGGTTCCCTGCAGAAACTTATCAACTAATCAAATCATTTCTGTTTTTTGATATTTATTAATAATTTCACAGAATATTCTTTAAATGTTATTTTATCATGTTGTAATTATAGAAATAAACATGTATTAACTGTGTCATAAAAAAAAATGATCGAAAATATGCTTTTTTGTATCGAATTTACTTTACCCCCCCTCTCTTAAGTGATGATTTTATTGTCAAATAAGTGATATGTGGTCGTGAGCAGAACTGAAAAAGCTTTAAAATGAGGTGTCACTCAACATAGCATGCCATTTAAAGTTTAAGGGTATTTTATACCGCTGCCTAAGGGGTGGTTTCCTAGACACCAAAACACCATCATCTGTCCCCCTTGAAAAGAAAATTGATGTACCGCAGGATTTTTTTTTAATTTCGATATTTTCCAGGTGGGAAGATTTAATTGGAACACACTGTATGAAGGAGAGTGCACTGAAACTGATTGTTTTATTTTAATACTATTGAATGTTAGGTCCGCTACATTGCATTTAGTGAAAAAAAGTATGTTAATGTACCTGTAAGAATATCTGTATAGTAGTTAAAGATTTATAAAACGGTTTGATGTAGGAATTTGTGAAAATATGACACATTGTTCCCTTTGTAGCAGTCTCGATATATTCATAGCGTTTACCTTTTTTTGTTAAGTAAAGTCAGTATTTATCTTTTTTTGCGTTAATATATCAAGATAGAGTTATCACTTAAAAAGTAATTTCCTAGTTTGTAAACACCCAATACAATCATACCTGTGATGTCCTTAGCTCTGGACCGGTCCCTCCACGTTTCTAGTACAATATCAACAATAAATAGTGCATCGTCAGCGTTTTCCATAAGATTTTCCATGGGAATATTGAGAGAAGAAAGCTTTTTCTTTGGTTTGTTATCCTGACCAATTAACACCACAGGGAAATCAAAAGATTCTTTGGAATACAGCTGATTGTCGAACTGTATATCAGACATAGATATTTTCACCTTCATATTCTGAAACGAGAAATATGAATTCCATTGAAGCATTGGTTAAAACTCTGCCTATTGTTTTCATCTTGAAATGTAAATTGCTACAGGAACTCGTATATTGTGAACTTTTCTCACCTCTGCTTGTGTGGCTGAAAGCACAAAGTCATCACAGACCATATTTGCCAATTCCCACTTTTCCGTCCCTTCTTTTTCCATATCGGACATCAAGATAACAGCGAAAGATTTCACATAAGTTTCAATTTTAATAGATCTCCACTTATCTTTCATCGGCAACGTATTCACGAGCAGTGTTTGGGGCACCGATGACATCGTAGAAGTCATGTTAGTTTCCGACCACCTCCTTACCGCTCTAGAAGGCAGGGCTAAGGAATTGACGTATAGCTGTTCGGTCACAGTGGGAAGTTTTTGGAAGGGAGATCTACTACTTCCTGCTAGGGAGGTATCGGATAAAGAATGGGACAAGTCGCCTAAATTATGCAACTCGTTAGAGGCACCTTTTGTTTCCTGAAAGAAAAATAAGTCTAACAAGGAGGCTTCCTTACTTACGAAATGTATCTCACTGTTTTCATTTTCGAAGATATCTCATTTTCATGCAAGGTTAGTCGCACTCTGATATCTCTGGCGCTTATCTCAACCTATATTAAAATAGATTTTGTTAAAAGAAATTGTTGAGAAGTAAAAACGCTAACTTACTTGGCTCACAGAATCGATTATTAAGAATGTCGTACAGGCACTATTTACTATCGTCAGTCTAATATCTCCATAGTAAGGAATTCTAACAAATTGCTCATTGTCGTTTATTATACTAATACTGGTCGACCACTGAAAATCGATTTCGTCACCTGAAAAGACACTTTCAATTATCACAACCATCCATCACATAAAAAACTTACTTTCGGGATCACACGCTAGTGCAAGCTTATCCGAGAAGTTATTCTGCGGCAACTCAGGGAACTTTTCTGACAAGAAGGGCATGGTATAATATACGCTTCCGAAACCAGGCACGTGGCACTGCCACTTAAAATGTTGCACCTCCATGGCCACTTTACTGTCTCCTAGAGACTGGGCGCAGAATAATGTTGCAGGAGTTTTATTTTCTATGAGCATCTGTGGCCTATTATCGTTGTGTATAGCTAAGAATATTTGTCCTCTATGCTCCTGGGAGGTCAAAACGAGAGGAACGGGATGCTCTTCGCTTGCAACGCAGAAAGATTTTCTCAGGAGAGGCTTGTCAACTCTTATGGGACAGGACCAGCCCAGTTCAGGTTTCACGCAGAACACCATATAAAGTGTGTATTCAGTGTTGCAGTCACAATCGATACCGTTTTTAATGATCTGCCATTGGATTATTGGTACACCAGAATTACTGAAAATTGGTAATACAATCGGTTTTTATTAAATAAATAAATCGGAGTAGACAATTTCTAGGTTTTCTCTATGGTAAATACCATACATCATTAGATATATAGGAGAAGAGGGTTTGGCTAATTATCGGCATTGCCCACAGTTTTACAAGTTAGGCTTTCCTTGGCTAGAGAGCAACGCAGTCAATACTGNATACATCATTAGATATATAGGAGAAGAGGGTTTGGCTAATTATCGGGATTGCCCACAGTTTTGCAAGTTAGGCTTTCCTTGGCTAGAGAGCAACGCAGTCAATACTGTCAGATCTAAGGCCGATTGCAAACACAGCCACGTGTGGTCGCCACTGGTGGCTGCTAGACGCTGCAGACTGTATTTTGTATATAGTTTAAATAGGTTCAGCGCAAACACACTGTTGGCAGTGGCTCGATCGAGCCACACGCTGTGGCAGAAGTCGTACCTCGCTGCTTGTAGCCGACGAGAGCCACTCTTCTTTCGGCGCAAACACAGTCCACAGCGTCCACAGTCTATCGCCACCGTGGTACATTTTCTGAAATTACGAGCACGGAAATGGTGAACAATACAGACGAAGATGTATTTATATCCGAAATTGAAAATCGTCCTGCTATTTGGGATATGCGGTCTGACCTATACTCCAACAGATCAGAAAAAAAATCATGAAAAGTGGCGGCCACTAGTTAAAAAATTAGCCGCACGTGGCGGCTATCTGTAGTGAATACTAGTAGTTGCTTCTAGCCACTTGTGGCGACCACACGTGGCTGTATTTGCGATCGGCCTAAGGTGCCTCAAAGAGTTAATTTATTGCTTAAAGTATTGTAATACCACAATAAGAGAAATAAATGTAATTAATACTAATAAATGCGTAATTTGTCAAATCTGAGAGCATCGAAAGAATGGGATCCTAATGGCCTTCAAATGTAATGTTGGTGGGTAAACATCAGCCTTTGACTTATCTGAGCATTTTATTGGTAGTCCAATCGAATTAGATTTGTACGTGCCAAAATTTAGTTCAGTAAACAAAGACACGTAAAAATTAGGAAAAATTCCGTAAAATTCAATGAACTACTTACCAAAGCTGAAACAGCTTTTTCCATTAAAAAAAAAACATTTTAGAAAAAAACGTTTTAGACAACAGTTTAATTTTTTATAACAAAAATTTGAGCCCAGCCCGATGTCAAATTATAAACAAATTTATTAATTATTGCAAAAAAATGGCTAAAAATCGCATTTATGTTTAAAACGAAAAAAATTTTTTTTATGAAACTCAGAATATGTTGTCCTTGGCAAGAAGAATAAGTGCGTTTTCATAAAATTGCAAAATATTTTATAGTTTTTGCAAAAATTTAGTTTTTTGAAGACATTTTTTTCAAATTGCAATAAATCATACATTAAAGCACTTACGTGATCCATTTTGGGCTTAAAATTTTCTCTAAGAGTTCAGGGTTCATAGTTCAAAAGTAATATAGAATTTCCTGACTTTTTCAGACTTATAAAAAAAAATCCAGGTCATTTGTTCATTTTTACTGACTAATTGGTGTTTATGCATTAGACTTTTTCTATACTCGAT
This sequence comes from Anoplophora glabripennis, assembly GCF_000390285.2. Taxonomy (NCBI): domain Eukaryota; kingdom Metazoa; phylum Arthropoda; class Insecta; order Coleoptera; family Cerambycidae; genus Anoplophora; species Anoplophora glabripennis. The sequence continues at coordinate 272,607 of NW_019416746.1, read as the reverse complement.
TCCATAATCTTTTTTTTTTTACCCAAAGAACCTCTTATAAAGGTTTCAAGACCATAAATAGTTTTCTCTTTTGAAGAACCCGGCTTTCACAAAATTTCCAGTTGCAAGCATCAAATTCCCTGACTTTCATGACATTTTTAAAATTCCCTGATTATTCTCGGTATTCCCGGTTTTCCAGGCTACTACGAAGCCTGGAATAGTACTGTCCTGTGTAAATTGTGCGCGTATTGCAAAATAATTGCAAATATGCAATCTACCGAAACTTTGGCTTCTTTTTTTGGGTCGTAAAATATAGATCTCTTTTTTATCATTGAAATTTAATCAGAATGGCATTATTGCCATTTGAAAGCTGATATTTTTTCACAAATTAAAAAAAATGTTCCGTGACCAACAGGTGGTGAGAAATTTTTTTTCAAAAAATTGCTACGACCTCATTTATTAATATTAAGGTCTGAAATTTACACAGGTTATAGTTGAATACTTTTTCTTCCAGACCGCTACGAACCCTGGAGTTGTACTTTCCGGTATAAATAGTGCGCGTATAGCAAAATAACTGGAAATGTGCAAAAAATCTACTAAAACCTTGACTTCTTTTTCGGGTAGAAAAATGTAAATCTTTTTTTATAGTGAAATTTAATCGGAATGGTATTATTGCCATTTGAAAGCTGACATTTTTTCACGAAATAAAAAATAGTCTGCAATGATTGACCCCCCTTTTTACAGTAAACTTAATTTTGTTGGACCCCGTAAAATGCTTGCTCCGCTCAACACGTTGATACGTATGGTGGAGGGAGAATGACTGTGATGCGACTGTTGTATTTGTCAATTCTGTAGTGTAAGAGTAGCTTTAGTGTTTTAAACTTAAAGTGTTAATTGCTGAATTGACAATATTTTAATGTAGGACACGGTTCAACTGTGAAAGGTAAAAGAGAGAATAAATTATACTAAGTCCAAGAAGGTTGTCTTATTAATTTTCTCCACATTCATTCAAGTAAAATAAAATTAAATGAAATAACTGGCAACTCGAATATTACAATTCTACGTAATGAACTCAGTTAGCCAGCAACCATTTTGAAAATGAAGTCCAAACATTCAGCTGGGGTAAAGTAGTTCATTCCATTATACGGAATTTTTCCTTACTGTTACGTGTCTTCGTTTACTGAATTAAATTTTGGCAAAAAAACGAGGTATTTTCGACAATTTGACTGGCCTATGGTGCCACTGTTTCATGTTGAGTGTCAAAATTGAAGTTTTCTTTTACAATTTTTTAAAAGTTTTGTGGTGATCTTTTTGAATTGTCATGTACTTGTGACTTTTATTAAACATCCGATGTACACGATGAACAAAAAAAATTGGATTTGACGTACTATATCTCCTTTAATTGGGTAATTATAATAAATAATAAACAATCTCTTGTGCTAAAATGATCAATCAAGGGTTTACTTAGTTAATAGCATACCTTTTGTGAAGGTGTGGGGCAACCGTGAAACTATATTGCTCGATATTTCTCGGGATTTCATACAATTTATCACCTTCGGGCACTGCAAAGCAAATAACCTGCATCTGCATGGTCATGTGATTGGAAACCACATGGGTGGACGACACCCTCAACAATCTTATTTCATTAGCGACGGAACTGCTCAAAGCCACTGTACAGATGTGAGTGTCACCTTTTATGGTCGTTTTTATAGACCCTTCCAATGGTATAGTTCCTGTGAACTTTGGCATATAAAAAGTCTGACTCCAATCGGATTTGGCCAATTGTAGTGGCCCAGAAAAGTACCAGGAACCACCGATGTATACGGCGAGATTGAAGTTTTCCTACAAAAAAATAAAATAACAATTATAGTCTTAAATTTTATTTAGAGAACAATTTTTCTACCTCTAGTTTTGGAGGTGCTACAATGCCATGATGCTGTAAACGACACAACTCGGTACTGCTAAACATTATAGCAATCGGAGTACCTAAAGTATTAACCATGAGGCACCACGGAATTAATTCCACCAGTAAAGAACATGAGTGTAAGCATGCGTTTTGGTAACGAACCTAAAAACACATAAATTATGATTGTATTATAATAAATAACCGCCATACCCTACTTGAACATGAGTCAACGGTTGATCTTCAACAACCCAATCGATATTATCCAACTCGTCCCCAAAATATGGCCACTTTGATTCACTAAATTTACTCAGAACACTCAATATCTCATCTATGTCTTGCTTTTCTGATTTCTTAAAGAATTTCTGATGGTTTACGAGGCTGTAATTGAGCGGAACATAGGGATTTGCCAAGGAATTCGATTTGCTGTAAAAAATTAGCAGTTAATAATGCCAACTACTTTCACAACAAAACCCTTACTCTAGTTTAAAAGTTAACTGGTGGGAATGGTCAATAGTACCAGGACAATAGAGCTGCTGTAGCTCTCCTTTGCCTTTCACTATGGCATCGAGTCTTACGTTAAGAGTAGGAGTTTCGATGTGCACCTGAGCATTCATCGGAAGATTTGATTTTACTGTGAACAGTGGCCAGAGCACGGCAAGTGTCCGTTTCACCCTCTGAATTTCCTGGATCACTATGCGGCACCATATGCTGAGAAATTGGCCCCTCTCTTGAAGAGGAACTGAGAAGGAATATATTTTAATAGACAGGGAGGGAAATTACAATGAAAAATAATTTTGTAAAAACACGACTGTTTTTGTATGACTTTGCGATATATTATTTTAAAGTCACTTTATTTTTTTGATGTCAATATGGACGTAGTGCTGAACATTAAAAAATTATTTAGTGTTTTTAAAAAATTAATATTTCTTGGATGATTTACCAAATTTTAATAAATATTGGTATGTGGATAGGCATACGTTACTAAATACAAATAAATAAAAAGTACTTGTTACCATTTTTTTAAAGCATTGTGTTTAGTTCGTGAGTTTTAGTGTAGATGAACTACATGATATCAATCCACCTGATGTATGACATTAACTTGGACAAAAGAAGAATAGACAAATATCACTTTATTTTATTACACATTCTAAAGAAAGCAATATTTATTCGAAGGTCCCAACAACTATATTTAAAATATGAAATGTAGGATATTTCCGTTTCCAGTTTCATGTATGGTTACATGGGTGTAATAAAATGTTCTACAGGGTGTATCTAAATAACATTGCCATTTTCGGCAAAATTCACTGGCGGTAAATAGCTTATCTTTTTAAAAATGCATTGCAATACAGTTACTTTTTTCTCATAAATCCTTAACTTTTTGAAAAAACTTAGTAAATGAATGGGGCTTTTTAAACATATTTTTTATCGAAAAAAATTATAAGAACAATGTCATAGAGGTTGATTATTTCAACTTTCAACCCCTTACAAAAATACTTCAGTGTTGAAAAAATTTCAAAAAGTAGTTTTTTTGACAGATCCTGTTCACCAAGTATGATTTCTTTAGCTTGATATACATGGAAGATAAAAAAGAAAAACAATTTGTTTTCGAAATTTTTGGAGGGGCGTAACTTTTCAGGGTTTTTTAAATTTATACCAAAGACTCCTATTAATTTTCATCAGAGAATCGCCCCTTTACATTTTTTCAGTGTTATTTAGATACACCCTGTATATATCCATGAAGGTGAAATAAAATTCTCTTCAGTCATGATTAATAAAAAATATCCTTGCCAAAAAAAAGTTTTGGAGAAACATACATTTTCAAAGAACACAGATACACAGATAACCTTAAAAAGTATATTAATTGAACTTGTGCACAAGCTCATATTTTAATTTGGGCCGCCAAATCAACTATAGTACGTAGAGTTACCAGACGTTCAGATTGATTCAGACATGTTTGGGTTTTTATTACGTCCGGGTGGGTCCGGGCGGATTTTTCACAAATGTCCGGATTTTAAAGTAGTTGCCTTTATAAACATCAAATAATGCAAAATACAAAATAATAAACTAGTTTTAAAAAATGTAGTTATTTAACTGTTTGAGTGGCAAGCAGCGATTTTGCGCTTCTTCTGTTTCGTTCGAAAAGTACCAGCGCTCTAGGCCGCGCGGCATCAGTGTGTCAATCGCTTGCCTAATCTGGCATGCGAGGCAGCAGTAGGCCTAGGCAGCAGATTTTGGGGAAAGAAATAGGCTGCTATTATTTTCTGTGAAAGGTTAAAAAGAAAGGTGTTAAAAAGTATGAGCTGTTCAGTTTTACGATTTTGTGCTTTTGCCAGAAAATTTAACTCTTTTAAATAAAATACAAAGCAGCGAAAAGTACCTGTAAAGTGATTCAGTTGTATAACACAGGTACAAAAAAAAAAATGTCAAGACCCAGAGCGTAGACCCGCTAACCCTCCGTTTTTGGAGCCACTGAAACCGAATATGATCATAAAAAAAAATTAACTAGCCATTTCCCCGTTACCACCCCCATACACCCCCTTCTGGGAGTACAAAGTCGAGTAGTGTGAGTATTCGTATGTTTTCTGGGCCACTAAGAACGAAGAAGACTACCAGGAATGAATAAGACCCCCTCGTTACCCCCTACGTCACTTTACCACCCCCATACACATACAATTGAAGTATCAATTTTCATACAAAAAGTCGAGTGGGTTGCCGAAAATGAATCCAACTCCCTCGTCAACCCTCAGCACCCTTTGCCACCCACATACACACCCTTATGAGGGTTGGAATGGCAATTTTCATACAAAGTCAAGTGGGGTATGATTTTGATACGAGTCCCCTCGTCTCTCATAGTTCAGGGTACTTCTTCAACCATAAGTCCCCTCGCCTTTCCGAAATTGGAGTACTTTTTCAACTGTAAATCTCCTCGCCTCTCACGAATCAGGGTGGTTTTTCAGCCATAAGTTCCCTCACCCCTCACGATTGTTCAACGTGTGAACCCTCTTATTTCTCATGAACTGGTAGGTTTTCACACGAACACCCCTTGGAAAGTTGAAAAAGTACTCCGATTTCGGAAAGGCGAGGGGTCTTACGGTTGAAAAAGACCCTGAACTATGAGAGACTAGGGGACTCGTCTCAAAAGTTACCCCGAATCACACCCCACTTGACTTTGTATGAAAAAGGGTGTTGAGGGTTGATGAGGGGGTTGGATTCATTTTCGGTAGTCTTTTTTGTTTTCAGCAGCCAGAAAACGTAGGCATACACAACCCTCTCAACTTTGTACGAAAATTGACACTTCAACCCCCATAAAGGGGTGTATGGGGTGGTGGTAAAATGACGCTATGGGGGTAAAGACGGGGTCTTATTCATTTTTGGTAGTCTTCTTCGTTCTTAGTGGCCCAGAAAACATAGGAATATACACCCTACTTGACTTTGTATGAGAATTGACATTTCAACTCCCAGAAGGGAGTGTATGGGGGTGGTAATGGGGAAAAGGCAAATTAAATTTTTTTGTATGGTTATATTCGGTTTCAGCGACCCCAAAAATGGAGGGGAAGGGGGGGGGGTCTACCCTCTGGGACTAGACATTTTTTTTGTGTGCCTGTGTAATAATCATTAATCAATAGATAATCTGAAAGTTGTTACTTTGCTAAAAAAATTATGGCAGGATTTTGCCCGGATTTTCTTAAAGTCCTGGGTGGACAAGCTTTCATCTGGTAACCCTAATAGTACGTAAATGCATATAATTCAGACCTTGTCTAACAAATTGTGCCATCTATTACATTTTCTTAAAAACACCATCTACACTAAATTACTTCTAAAATTACCTTTGACCAGCCACGGTTGGGACCCTGTTGCATGTTCCCGCAACGGTATATCGCCAGTCCAAGCCGATTCCAAACCATAAAACCTTAACCTCATGATATAAGTTTTCTTGTTGTTAGTGAAAATTGAAAGCGTGGAAGACTTCCCAGGAATGATGTACGTTGGACTATTTTTAAACTCTGCTTCTCTGTTACCATTGACAGCTTCCATAACCTTCAATTCGAAATGCTCCACCAACATATTGGTGACGGTAAGTTGCCCGGATATAGTGACCTGTTTCTGAGTGGCAGAAAGCGATTTGATGGAAACCAACATAACGAGATTCTTTTCAGAGTTAAACTTGATGGTTTGCATGCCGTCCTCGAAAATAACAAATGACTTTGACCAAATCCAATTGTTTTCTTCCAAAGCCACCTTGAGCATCAGCTTCCTCCTCTGAGACCTCCAAGTATACATATTGAAGTGGTTCGGTGGTAAGAGGATGTCTTCGTCCGTTCCGGTTTGTCCAAAACGGATGTTTATATTTGTATTGTTACAAATAATATATCGTGTCATTATTATGAAATCTTGTTCTCCCATTTCGTTAGTTTTGTAGGTTTGTTCCCACTGCTGGCTGCTCACCGCCAAAGTGTGCGCTATACTTGGATCAAATTTCACAACTATTGGCCTTGAAATAAATTTGCAGTGTAAGTTGTTTGCTAAGTTGATCTCTAACTTGGACATGAACGGTTCTATCAAGGGTTGTTCGGTTAGGAATGAGTAATCCAATACAGAACATTTCGTAACAGTGTTTAGCTCCATGGAGATGACTTCAAATTCCCAACTGGAGAAATACGCAGTTAAATTGTCCCAAGTTAAAGTCAGGAACTTTTGAGACTCGGGAAACTGGAGATCGGAGGTATAATTTTTTAGATAGTTAGGAAGTTTCCATTTCGAGTGTTTATTAAAGTGGCTGTACAACGAAACGTCTATTTTAGTCACATATAAGGCCGCCGTGATATTTGGGATGAGAGTTTTGTTGAAATACGAATCAATCCTCATGCAAGCAGCCAAAGCTCTGGGAGATATCAAGGTGCTGTCTGGCATATCCTCCTTATCGGCAACCATGGTTATCACAACTCGCCAAGTTGACGCAACGACAGGCTGAGGCGAGTTTTCTGGTAGAGTTAAGTGGCACACTTCGCTTTCCGATAGGTAAAACTGGGTGAATGGCAAGTAACAATTCCTGCACTCGGACCAATACTCCAAGTGGCACAGAACCAACAAATCCTCTTGAAAGCCGAGTGTCATCTTGTACGGCACCGGAAACACCCTTACTTTAGTCAAAGCCCTTGGTTGAGGGTAGCGCCAGGCCATAGCAGACAGACCCCTGTTCCAGAACATGACCTGATAAGGAAGAGGCAGTTCGTCTGCATTGTCAGAATTAGAGTCGATGAATTGAAAGGCGCCTGCTCTCAAATCGTCTTTATAGTGCTGATCCTTTTCCAAAGGTTTCGGTCTTAGGATTTCAAACGTTAAATCCTCATCAGTTTTTTCTTTTAAAGGTAGATTGGAAACAAACTCGGTGATGTCTTTCACGACGATCTCGACACACTTGATTTGTTCCGGACTGACATCCAACACGATACAATCGCTTTCAGCTGTGACTTGAATCTGAGGATTGCTGTCGAGGCTCTGCCAAGATTCCCAAAACAGGCAGAATTCAAACGATAACGTCCAAGGGTTTAAAAGGACTTTTTTAAACTCATCGTTTATTACCGACAATGTTATAGATTCCAATTTTAGAGTGCTGGTTAATTTTTCTGGACGACTTGACAACGTTAGATGACTTTTGAGTTTTTCTATTCCCAGATTGACTTCGTGTCCTGTGTCTGATCTAATTGAGAATATCATCTGGTTAAATCTAACATTGACAGAGTTCGTACCGCACAATAAATCTTTGATTTCTTGAAATTTGCTGTATGTATCTCCAATTTTTGTTCTTGTATATGATGGAATTTCAACTGGAGTTGCAGCTTTGGTGATATTTTTTGAAATAACCACAAGGTTTCTTTGGTTGCCTCTAAAAGTGTCCAGCACTTTATCTTTTACTGTTAACAGATAATTCCATTTAGAGGTAGAGCATAAAATCTTCGTTGGTTTGGATATGTCCATATCTAAAGTAGCATTTTTGCCTATTCCCTTGGAATATTTCATCGTGAAAAATGCAGGTAATATGCCAGTGTTAGGATGTGGAATTCCTGACCTTGTTTCTAGAAGGCTTATGGAGAAATCGTCTTCGGTAGGGACGTGCCCGATGGGCATATATTCTGGACCGTTCAATTTTAGGTTCAGGTCAAAACAAGAAATTTGCATTCTTCTTCCTATTTGCTGTTTCGACAAAAAAGCATTTGGTTGGTTAATATATACGTAAACTAACGGAATATATGTTTTTTCAGATTTATCGTCGACACTCTCTTCCTCTGCTTCATAACCTAAATCTTCATCTATCTTTATTTTAGGTTTTTTCTTCTTTCCTTTATGTCTAGAGGAAACCGTCCTGGTCATATCAGTCTCATAAAGAGCTAAAGCAATCTTGCCAGCAGTGAACAGGGCCTCTATCGGCACCGCAGAATAAGCTTGAGGTAAAGGATTAGGTGGTCTCGGAAAGACAGGTTGTTTCTCACTTTCTATAATGGTTTTAACTGTTGTGACGGTGCCTTGAACTTTCGACGAAAACACACTTTTCATATCAGACATGTCTATACCCGAATCACGCAAGATATCAATGTTTACTGAAGTTTCTATTTCCTCCTCTATTTTATATTGAATAGCATCGAGGGAGTACGGAAATTGAAGTTTTGGCCTCTTCATTAAGCCTTCGTCTGCAATCATTGGCTCTACTAATAACACAAATTCACTCAACAGAGCAGATAACAGTTTAATTTGCTGCAAGGATAAATTTACAAAGATATCTGTTACAAAATTAACCTCGAGAGAATGTCCGCATATTATCGTTGTGTCTTTGTAGACCATAGCAGGAGCTGCGATAATGGAAATGTCAAATTTCTCAGTAACATGCCACAAATTCAAAGTTGGCGCCATATTTGGTTGGCCTTGTTCTAGATTGTTCCATTCCAAAGCAGGATTTTCACTCAAGCCACGAAGATTAGACAAACCTCTAGAGGGTGTGAACACCAAATCTAAATCTTTCCAAATGCCCGTACAGATTATCATCCCATTTAAGTCTAGCTGGTACTGTCTGTCTTCTACCTCACTTCCTGTAGAAAAATGAACACGTAAGTACAATTATTATCAACAAAGAGAAATGGGATGACATTTTCAGAAGTGGGATTTTATGACCAACTAACCTGGAATATGTAAAATTCTGGCGTGAGCTGCTTGCTCGTAAATGTCAGGCCTTAGAGGAGTCCTACAAATTGGATTTACCGCTGTGGGACTCAAACAAATCTTCTGTACCTGAAATATAATGACATCGTGCAATGCGCCACTTCCTCCTAACTCAACAGACGGCATAACTATTCGAATATCCTGGCAATCCAAATATGCCAACGGCAAAGCTTGATTGTTTAAACTAGTGACAGTATTAGAAGTGACATTTTTTGGAGCATTATCTTCATCTAAAGGTATCTGAAGTAGAGGTACCAGTACTAGATAAAAACTTCTTAAAGTGTGAAGCGATATGACGAAATCTATTGGCTGAACATTTATGACAATTTCCGTTATATATCGAGACTGAGATAAAAGTTGCTGGTTAACGGTAACACTTTTCTTATCCTTGTTCCTTTTCTGCACAGCGCCCCATAATGTGTGGGTATGTCGACAGCTGGCTCTCGTTATAGTCAAACTTATGAAACCGTTATCCTCATGCCGTTGGCCTGTTGTGATGTCTTCCCGTAGTCTCATGACGATGCCTGCGAAAGGTCCGGGTTTCCACTTGGAATTGGGAGTCGTTCTGAAGAAACAAAATATACATTTTTTTGATGTTTTAAGATTGCTGTAGTATGATGCTTAAAGTAATAGTGTGACAAATCCAATTATCCATTACTACCTACATTACCACATCCTTACATAGCCTTTAATTGTAAAGACAAAAATTAGTTCAAATAGTAATTCAATAATTTTAAGTAGGCATCAATTTTTTAGAAGCAATAGTGAATAATTGACTCATAATTTAATTTTCGAACTTGACTTAAACTGTTGTCTTGTATTATCATTGTGGCGATAGTGTTTACATTAGTTTTCCAAGTGTCAAAAATGGCTTACTTGGTATAGCAGTACATATAGCAACTCGGGAGTTGATGGTATCTTTTTAATTTATGATGAATCAAGATAACATTTGTGTTATGGTGAAGTATTTATTTGTAAACGATAACGATAATAAATGTTTTAAAAAAATTTAAATTTTTTGCATGATTAATTTAAATATTAATTAAGTGTCAATGACCTCTGACATTGACCTACTTAAGGTGAACGACCTACATAATTTTAATGCTCTAGCCCTCATATAAATATGACTTTCATAGAAAGTTAATTGTAAAATACGATTTTAAGTAATTTTTTATATGTATATTGTTGTGTGTGATGACAGTGTGTGTTAAGAGGATTATTGGGATTTGTTAAGGTGAACGACCTACATAATTTTAATGCTCTAGCCCTCATATAAATATGACTTTCATAGAAAGTTAATCGTAAAATACGATTTTAAGTAATTTTTTATATGTATATTGTTGTGTGTGATGACAGTGTGTGTTAAGAGGATTATTGGGATTTGTTATTTACATAATTTTAAGGAACAGTATAAGGTGATTCAGAACATATCCAAAAAAAATTTTGAAAGTACAGGGTACTCTTTACAAATACAATTTAGTAAAAAAAAATCAAAAAGAGCAATTCGAAAATGATTTAAAAACACACTTCTGCACGGTACTGGAAACTGGTCCACTGTAAAACCTGACCTCACGTAAGGCAAAGCATGCAGTTGGCAACCGGCATGGAGGCAAAGTGTAATAAAAAGTGAACGGACAAAAAATTGAAAGAATTTCTCTCCCAAGGAAAGAAATAAATAAAATTTTATAACACCTATTTTATATCAGCAAATTCAACTGCTTTGGCCACTATTGTTATTATAAATGAATAAAATTAATTTGTGGTTTTAATTAATAGAATAATTTGCAGTGCCGGTTTTAGACAGGCCCAGGTCAAAATGGTATATAGATAGTATATTCTATTTTCAATAAACATTTTTGTATTATATAGACGAGATCACTTCAGGCCCATAGGCCTGGGCCTATGAGGCCTAGTCAGAAAAACGGCCCTGTTAATTTGACATACCTGATGTTACAACTTTTCAAAATTTTGTCCACCAACGTGTAACACATTAGGATTTGTCTTATACACAGTTTCTACAAATTAACACAAATGTCTTGCTTCACCATAACACAAATGTTGTCTTGCTTCACCAAATTAAAACAATATCCATCAACTCTGAGTTGCTATACACGTAAGACATATTAAACACTTGAAAAACTAATGTAAACACTATCGCAACAACGATAATACTACAATCAGATTTTAGTATTCGTAATCGCTTGGGGCCATGTGGGCGAATGATGCTAAGACTACAGTAGGCCAGCGATATAAAGGTTGAAAATACTACAACTTCAATAATTTTTTTCTCGGAAACTATAAGGATTTTACAAAAATTTTATTTTACGATATTGATTCCATCTTTCATGACGCATAAATTCCCAAATTTTTTGGATAAGTTGTGAATCATCCTGTTTATTGATAGTAAATGTATTCCATAAAATTGTTAGAAGTTATTTTAAAAAGTAAAGAGTATGTACTTGCACTTTAGGACGTGTATTACTATACACGTGATTGTGTATTACACATCTTTAAATTATATATTATGGCTAAAGATATGACGAATTAAGTAAAAGAGAAATTTATTTTCTTTAAAAATTAATTTTTGTTTAATTCTTTGCATAATTTGTTGTTTTAGTCTCTTAAACATGTAACATTATTGCTGATGTTAGTGCGACATTGTGTATAAATGTTGAGTACTTGGTAATTTAGCTAGTAACAACTTACCTCTTAAAATGTAGTATGGACATGGATCCAATTTTGCTCTTAATCTTTAAATAAACGCTTTGAAAATCCAGCGAACTAACGATGTCTTCAGCGTCCATGACTAATTTCAATCTAGGCTGCAAGGACTCTAGTTCAACCTCAGACTTCAAATATTCGCTTGATAGTAGCTCAATTGTGAATCGAGTTATAGTCCACTGTATCCAAGCAGTTAGCTTTACACTTTCATTGTCGATGTTCTCCTGCGTGACGTTATTTATTGGTGGTGTTTTTTCGCTTTCCGAATCCATTGTATTTTCCCTTAATATCGTAGGTGATAAAGTCGAACTGCCTTTGGTTATAATAGGTGGAATTACATCGGGAGTTTTAGGTACCGGTTTTGGTTTTTCTGGCAGTAAATTAGTAGCCACTTCCATGAGACCATATAAAATACTTGCAAAGAGGTACACCTGAATTTCGGAAGTTGATATTACGATGGGTGTCATGTCTATGTGCACACAAATCCCTAGGTATCCTATATCCGTTTTCATACTAGTACTCGGACTGCCGATTGGGGCTTCTGCACTTTCTTTCTCATCAACTTTAGTAGGACGCGTTGACAAGCCAACGGTAGCACTCAGAGAAACGGGTTTTAAAAAAATCAATTTATTTCCGTACTGGATAGTGTAACAACTGAGCTCAGATATTGACATTGTCCAGGGAAAGCTAGATTTTTCCGGTGACCATATACTTTCTGGTAGCGTTACTGGTAGCAATTTGAGGTATTTTGAAATGTTTTGCCTTTGCGCGCTGCGTACATTTGCAAACGGTAACGTTATGACCATTATGTCGGGAGGGTGATCCTTGTTCACCGCTTCTTCCACTGCTTCTTGAATACCTATCAATAATATGTGGTTTACATTAAAGACGAAGAAATTGTGTCAATAATTACCTTGTGATCCGACCGCAGACAGGGACTTCAAAGGAAAATAAATCGTGCACTGAGAAATGTCACCGTAGAGGAGCATTCCTTTCCAAACGTCGAACCAGGTTTTCAAAATGTTGTAAATCCTTTCTTGCATATCTACACTATCTTCTTTATTCGGGAGTTCAATTTTTCGGGGCAATTGGATTGGTTCCCTGTCAGAGCTACTGTGTACGGATTCTATCTGGCTACTCATACGTCTTGGAGTTTCCGCAATGCTACCGCTAGCTTCGGAAATGCTTTTCGTCTTGTGCATTGTTGCATCTAAAAATGGGCGATTATAAAAAATATACTGGATGTGATTAAAACTAAACTTACCTAGAGTGTCACTGAGAGAACTTATTTGTTTCGGTTTATATAGCAACCAACGACAGAGAAGAGGATCAATGCATATTCGAATTTCTTGTAAGTTAAATAACACTATGGGTGGATGTTTTTGTAAATCTGGGGATAGAGGGTACTGCAAAGTGGCAGTGAAGAGTGGTAAATTTTCATTAAGCCTAGAAAAATAATAATTGTAATTTTAAATGATTAGTTCAATAAAAATGTTTACCCAGCATTTTTTTCATTTCGTTTTTCAGCAGGTTTAGGTTCTGGTCCAGAAATGAACAGAACTTGCTGAATATCTCTAGTAACAAAATTACTACTAAAGTCCCTCTTGTTTCCATGATTCTGTACATTATCCTTGTTTGAAGTGAGTTTTATATCTACCGGTTCAAAAATGAACGCCTTTACGGATCCCAGACTCACGTCGATTGAAATTGTTGCATTTGTTACCACTTTTTTGAATTTTATTCCTTCTATACACAGCTCCATATAGGGAAGGCCTACACAGAAAGTTTCAACACTTCCATCAACATTTTCTTTATTATTGTATCTACTCACCACTATCTTTGGTAGCATCCAGTAGCAACGAAGTGTTATTCATCATCTTCCAACACCCTTCCGAATCCATTTTAATCATCTTTCCAATTATATAAGCAATCACCATCATTTTAGCATTTGTCCCGTTCAAAGTGATACTTTCCGATTCAAATATCATTTCTATATGGGGAATATCGGGATTCGTCCAGTACAGCGGTTTAAGGATTGTCTTGCAAGAATAAGAGAGGTTCGACGGAGTCAAAATAGTTGTATGTCGTTCTGGACCGAGTATCAGACGACTGCAGAGACTGACAACTTTAACATTCAGCCAAGAAAAGCAAGCGTCGAACATTTTTTGTGGAGGATCTGGCAGTTGACATGTTGTGTGAACGACACGGTTAACGTACATGGGATTATCTATGGTTATATCCAGAAACTGGCATTCGATGGTTAATTTCGGCAAGTCTAAGGATGATTGTGCGAATGGAGAGGGTGTAGTCATTTTCTGTAGGCAAAAATGTATCGTTATAGGTACTTTCAAGTACCCGAAACAGATAAAAAAAATCTTCTATTCTACATACATTTTTGATTAATTTGCATATTAAATGTATGGCATTTATCTGCGGTTACATTGTATATTCCAAAATAAAAAAATAACAGTTTTAAGACTAGATAGTACCATTTGTAACTGTAAGATTTACGCTGATGTACTGAATTATTATTAATAAAGACATTTATTATTATTATTATTTAATTTACTTCAGACATTAAGTTAATTCAATTTAAGGGGGCGTCTACATGCACAATTTTTTGTTCAGCATTTTAGAAAATCTAAACGAGTTAGAAACAATATCTCTTCACTGTACCAATTATACATGTTTTCTTCAGGGTATAAGACAATTGAAAATACATTCAAAATAAACAAAAGCATATTTTTACTTCGTATATCTATCTTACGCTTGCTGAATTTTGCAAGCCTGTTGAACATACAAAAAACCGAGTACAGTACTATAAACATAGTCACATCCAGCAGAACGCTTTTAGTAAACTATTAACACATTAGTCACAATTATTGAATATCTTTACAAACTTGTTAGATAAAATAGGAAAGGTAGATTTTTTGATGTTTACATGTTCTCCCTGATCTTTCAATACGAAAAATTATAAAGAAGTTGGCTCTAGTTTAGCGTTATGTTTAATTACTTCCGGGGTGGGTCTATCATTGTCATACTAAAAATGGAATTTCTTGTCTATAAAACGCCATCTTTAAGTCTTCTATATTCTTTCATCTCAAAATAAGATATTTTTTCTAAAACTGAAAAAAAAAACAATTTGGGACAAAGAGTTACTTAAAATTCAGTCATGATGACATCTGTACTTTAAGAGTTATTTTTTTCCTTTTAAAAATGTAATTAATAGTTGTATTAATTTAAATACAGTGAAAATTGGTTATAACGACATCACTTTATATGAAATATTGGATATAACGACGGAAGTCCCGATTAATTCCTATAGAAATACCATATTAAAAATATCGTTTACTACGACATCGTTTACAACAACATTTCGGATTGCGTTGCGTTTTTATATACATTTACCATAGAATCTGTCGGTTGTAACAACCAATAGTGATATACGGCCTTAAAACCAATGCACCACTCTTCCGCCCGCCGACATCCATGCTTTTGACACCAGTTAGCATGTTTGGGACAAATTACGACTTATCTATGCATACAGTTATATTAAATGTATTAATTACCACTTTCTATCACGATATGGGAGAGAAAAGTTTTAATAAAGAAGAAAAATCACATATAATATAGAGACTAGAAAACGGTGAAACTAATGCAAGCAAGTAAAAGAATGTGCACTACAATTTAAACAATTTGGATGGATAGAAATAAAGTCTCTATTCAAAAACAATTCACTGAAAATGATGTATTGTAAATTTTTCATTTTTTGTATAAAAATTTTAAATAAACGTCTATCGGTTATAACAATTGTAAAGAAATGGTCCCTTGAAGGTCATTATAACTGATTTTCACTGTATATATAAATTATAGTGTTTTCAAACTTGGAGAGGACTTTTTAATCGTAGACAGAATGCATTATTAACCATTTCAAAAATTAAAATCGTTTCGATATTGCAAACCGCATTTAAAATTAATAATAATAAACATATTTAAAACTTATTGGGAACCTCTGGAATCGTCCCCGAGTTACATATTACATATATATTCACGTATGTGAATATTTAAGGCCATAAATGGCGTGTTGCCAGCTTCTTTGTTCCATTTTTGATAATTAATAGATAAACTGCTAATATAATTTTAGGTAATCATCAATTCTACTTTAGTTTTCTTTTCAGATATGTGTGTATTTTATTGCGAAAATCATTAGTGTACAAATGTTTCAGTGAAATTATTTATTATTTTAGATTGCTATTATAAATGTATTTTTTTTGTGTCTCGTGGTGGGTATTAATAAATATGAATAAACATACTACAGTGGCCTTGACTTACTGGATATGTAACATGTAAATGCTGATGAAAACTGTGACATAACTGCACATCCTTATGGATGATTTCCAAATAGGCATGCACCAGTGGTTCCAAAAAAGTTTTCATCAAATCGGTGTTAATAGGTATTAAAAATATTCTATTTGCAAAAAATATTCTATCAATCGAGTGTTCGCACCTCAATTTGTTCACTCTTTAAAAGTGTTGACAGTCTATCTAGATTAGTCTGAATTATCAACATATATTATTTATTTACCACAAATAGATATTTGGGAACTTGCTTAATATTTTTAAATCAAAGGTATTTCCAGTCCCTATCTGTAACCTATAACTTATTTTTGAATTACACTCCTAACTATGCATATTTCCCTTAAAATGTTACAGGTCATTCTAGATGTATGTTTTATCTTCTGAAGATCTAAACATATGTATTAGGGTCTAACGTATTGTGATAATAAATAAATTTTGTCAGGAGCACTCGATATACACCGATATTTAATATTTTGTGCGACACTGATGCTTGGATTATAAAACGTAGTAACTTGCTAAACATGTTATTCTCTAAGAGTGGGAAATGATAATTGTGCACAGTACCCAAGATGTACAGAATTAAGTAATAATCTTATGTTGTTCATTCTGAGAAATATTTGCCACCGATTTTATAGGACAGTTGAATATACTGATAACGAAAAAATAAATTAAAAAAAAACTATTCAATTCAAACAGTAATACCACTTACCTTCCTTTTGCGAAACAGCTGTCCCTTAGTCGGCTGAAAGTAAGGGTGGTCCATCAATTCCAGTTCGATAGTAGGTGCGAAAAAAGTGATTCTCGTGCTCCTGCTGGGTATGAATTCGTTTAAAGCGTCAAAGTCTTCTTCCGAAGGAGGAAGTAGCTCTTGTAAAGATGAATCTGGTTTCACTGTGAAGTAAGATTGATAATCGTAGTAAGAGGCCGCCACTTGCAATGTGCTAATTCTATGAAAAAGTCCTGAGCAGAGGCGTAATGTGAATGGTCCGAAACAGATTCGCATACAGGCAGTTTCGGAAAGATTGCTAAAAAAAATTTGTTAATGCAAGATGGTTTTACAGGCTTTTGGGACGGGTACCTATATTCATGATCGCTGCCTAGTTCACTTAGAATCTCACTGGACATGTCACTTGGAATTTCCATTTGATACACATAGTCAAAGGAAAACGCAGGCGTTCTCTCAAGTAAGACAGACTCGGTGTTTGTCGTCATGTGGTAATCCCAAGAAGTATTATACTGCCTCTTCTGTCCCTTATTTTCTACGGCCTCAGCATCAAAAAGAGAATCAGTCTTATGGGAATTCGATACAGAACCTTTAAATTAATAAAAATTAAAATGAACTTTCAATGAGATTTTACAGTGAATTAAAAAAAAGAAGTATATTTTAATAGAGATACATTTGGAATACATTTTATTCTAATACCACTGTCTAATAAACCTAAAAAAAATAAAGTTAAAATGGTAAAAATAGTAAAAAATAATGTTCTAAATTTTCTACTGGAAATAAATAACGTATAGGTTTTGGCATTTAGTATTATGTTTTGTTCAATTTAACATTTTTTAATTAGGCTTAAAAAATTAACAATTAACAGTGGGAAAGCTAAAATATAACTGTTTTACATTTGTAGCTGGAAGAGATGAGTATTACTGCATCCATGGAGAAACAAAGGTCTATCTCATTTTTTATTTTGCCTAAATTACTTATTAATTATTTATTATATTAAGAATCAAATTTAGAAGTTTCAATTATTTTAAAATAAAATAGTTGAAGTATTAGTGAAAAAAATCCCTATAACTGAAAAATAAGTCCACAAATTAGCATCACCTTGTAAGCAATTGGTTTCTAGACCTGCATAGTTTCCATGACAATTTGACTAATAATCATAAAAAAGGTGCATTTATAAGAGCCCTAACAACTAAATATTCGGAGATACGATAATTTTGACAAAAACAATTAATAATGCCAACCTTAGAATAAACGTATTTTACATTAACATCTTCATTTTGCAACCCTTTTAAATAACATTTCAATGACTATTTTACACATAATTAAATACGCTCTGATCTGTAAATCCTAAACAGTAATATTTTGCTCAATTTGATGACAACTAAATGTTCAGAAGCAGCATTTTTTGACTCAAAAACCAAACAGATGCTGAAAATAAGAAATGTCATTGTTATAGTTCATGTCTGTTAGTGTCTGTAGTGTTTTCGCAACAATATTGTACAAAATATGTGAAAAGGACATTGATGAAAAAAATTGTTGGCGAAAGGACCCTTAGAGGCAATAATTATTAACGTCGAAAGCTAAATAAGGATTTCGTTTTCATCAAAGCAAAAGAAAAAGCATTGCTGATGGAACTCCAGAAGAAGTGTTTAACTTAGGCTAAATCGATAGCTACGAGTTTAAGTTTGATGTGTCTGAGGATTTTTTTAAGTGCATAATATGAACATCGAGGGAAGCTTTACACAAAAAGTGCTTAAAATATACAGTGAAATTTCCACAAGGAGCCATGATCTGGGGACGCACGTCGGCAAAGGAGTCAGGAAGACTAGAGTTTATTAAGCGCATCTTCAATGAAGATACACATTGGAGAATAATTTACTACCCGCAGCATCAGCACAATTTGGCGACAGAAATTTCATTTACCAGCAGGATAGTCCTCAGTAATATGACCAAAAATACAAAAAAAAACGTTTGGAGACAATGATATTAAAGTCTTGAACTGATCTTTAAAAAATCCCGGCCTAAATTTTATTGAAACATTATATCATAGAAAAAGTCCTTGCGAAACAACCCCCACAGGACAATTCTTAATCTCAAAAAACAAATACAGGATTTGAAAATTTTTTGTTGTGATGTTTAGTCAGCACCATGCTAAAGAGAATTTGCTCTAATATAAAGGCCAAAGAAGAGTTACGAATTACTTAATCAAAAGCAAACTCTTCCATCCGAACATTACTGTCTCCGCATTTTGTAGCTTTTGTTTATTTCTTATTGCAATTGAACCGATTTTTTTTTAAATAAATATGAGTTAATCAGCTTTCTTGGCAACTGAATTTGAGACAATCATTATTTGCATTGTATTTGTATTGTTGAGTCACCTCAAGGATACAAATTTACATTATTTAGAAAACTTTAACGTGCCGTCCGAAATTTAAGCCTTATAAATAATTTCAAGTTTATTATTTTCGCTATATTATGAGTTATACCTACTTAATTATTACGTCTGTGAAGTAATACTAATAAAAAATATTTTATCTCATTAGCTTAAACTGCAATACCTCAATATTTACAAAAATTGCAAAACTAACCTAGTTTTAAATATGGAACAGGAGAATCCTCATTTGCTTCCAAGAAAGAACAACTACACTGACCAATGGGGAGTAACAGAGCTTGACTAACACCTCCTGTAGCATTCAACCACTTCATACCGTGTATAACGGTCTCACAATAGATTCCTTGAAGCTCCAAAGTCAGCATTGGATTATATCGTATTTTTTTATGACCGTAATAACCACCACGTTCCGAGTTCATTTCCGAAACCTGCAAAAAGAACAGTCACACAGATCTACTCAAATTTTTTTACAAAATTTACTTTAAAAGTGATCGATAGATTATCGAGATAGAATCCGAAATGCAAAGTGTGACCTGACTGGCCTTGGAATTCTTCGTTATTCCACTCTTCGTCCCAAGGGGCCGGCAAAACAGAAGAAACATAAGACCATGCCCAACCAGTCCAAGATTCTGGATTTTCCATGGCTTCTATTAAAAAATATATATATTTCTTCTTGTAGTCAAATATTCAGGAACGGAATTAACACAAAGCTTATACAAATTTACCTCTCACATCTGACGGTGTATTGGCATTATCACTTGTCGTGCCCTTTTCTGGTTTCAGGTGTTTCTGTTGAAGGGCATATAAGAGCATCAGTAAACGGAAAAGCATAGGTATCTGCTGTTCGGTCATACTGAACTCCATACTAAAAAATATTAAAACAATTACAAATTTACCAAATTTTTATGCAAAGATAATTTACTTGTTGCACAAAATGTCTAATCTGGTAGTCGAGGCTTTACTGGCGGTGGCAGAGTGGTAGTTTCTTAATAAATGCATGGTCATAGAACATCGATAGAGCATGGGTTCTTGGTAGACTTCTATTTTACCAGAGGCATTTCGTTTGTCAAGACACAATGTCAAGTCGTTCACTGTTATCACCTTTCGTAATATGACTTGCGCTGGGGAAAGATCTAAAATTTAGTTCACTAAAAAAACTTTAACATACCTCGAATCTATAATAAAATCATGTTATTTAATAAATAATAAATGCATATCACTTTACCATATTTAAGAAAGTTTTATCGTTTTAAATGGTTTCTTGTTTTACCTATATATGCAGGTTCCCATTTTTCATTAGCGGACTCAAATTTTAAATGTTTAACATTCATCGATAGGACTATATCTTCCTCTACATATTTTAATATCACATTATTACAATAAATCCTTATATTGTTCACTATTTTATTTATTAGTAACTGTACATAACCTGGTGGTGCCTCCACTTCTTTGCTAAAAATCATTGCAATAAAATTTGAGAATAATTTCATATATCCTTCCTACCCGTGAAATGCTTTCTTTGGAACGATTACATCATTCCTGGTAGAATCTTTTCCTTTTAAATTTAATATACATTCTGCAAATAATATACATGTAATTTTTGTAACAATTAATGTAGTAGTATTTACCTATTGTATTTATTGTAACGACGATGGGTTCTGATGCTAGCTTTGTCCATGGTACATGTATCAAAAGTTCCCTGATACTACCCGAAACAAAACTAAAGGGCAACTGCAACTCTTGTTCTAGAACTTGTAGATTTAGTTCTAAATTAAGAAAACACGCATCTCCACCCCACAGTGAAACCTTCAATAAAAGTGTGTGTCTGTATGTATATCTTGCCTTATGAACAAAGTACTTACCTGAAAATCTTCAGGTCTGAAGTTGTTTATGTATCGGTCTACATAACTTAGTAGAATTGGGGTTATATAAGACTCCAATTTAAACATCTCCGGATTTATTTCAATCTAAAGTTGAAATATGAAAAAAGATGTAAATAAAAATTAAGGTTAAAAATATATTACTCACCGACAGCACATGTTTCTGCTAACAAATTTGCAGTTTATTTTAAATGCAAATAAATTTACATAAAGCTTATCAAAATTTCATGCATTGTTGGCATATTTAGTTCAATAAAAATTATAAATGTTCAATGATAAAAACATCTGATTTTTTAAACGTCTAATTTCAGTACTGCCAACTAAATTCCCCCATGTCAAATTTCCCCACTCCACCCCCACTTTTTCTAATTCAGTTTGTTATGTTGGTGACTGTTGGAAATGTCAGTTTAACAAAATGGCGAATGTGCGTGACAGTGATACCTCTTTGTGGCTTCACAATAAACTCGGAATTTCGAATGATTCATGGACAGGAGGCTCAATATGTTCACAACTAAATGCAGAAGTGTTAAGAAATATAAAGGACTGTTTTCCAGATCTGCAGACCCAAGTGAAACTGAAATTATTATTAAGTTTTTTTCATATCCCGCGCAGAAACCTGGAAGAGGTATGTTTATATTTGTTTGGAAGAAACGTAAACATGTTTTGTTTCATTCTAACTCATCATTAGTATTATTTTAGTAATGAGAACGTTTGTCGAAAAACATTTGTTGTCATATGTTGTAAATATTTTAATTTTTAGTGGAAAACAGAACTGGAACAGATATTGGATGTAGCTTTGGCTGATTCTGAACTTTGGGTAGCTATGCTGGCAGATGCTCTCAAAACTTATCCCTCGACAGGATCTCTAAACACAGATATTTCAGACGTTGATGAAGTACGGCCTATTTTTACTGATTTAGTCACCGATCTGAGGAAACTAGTACGGAAACAAAATGAACACACGATGCTTCCTATGGAATGTCATTATTTGAATAAGGCAGCTCTAGTTTCAGTAGTGAGTACTACCATTAATGTTATATAATTGTTTAAAATTTTAAATCCGCAGAATTTAAGAACGGTGTATTTTAGGTGGGTCACAGACCAGAACCCTTGAAGCATTTCACAATTAAGAAGAAACCCAAATCTGCACTGTTGCGTGCAGATTTGTTACAAAAGTCTTCAGATGCTGCTTCCAATCTTAACAAAAAATCATGTGCTCCAGTTATACCTGTCCGATCTAGGGGTATGCCCCGTAAAATGACGGATACCAGTAAGTACGGTATGGTCGCTTCGCATTTCATTTTTTTAAATTTGTTTACTAATGCTTATGCCTTATAATAACTAATATATTTGACAAAGGTGACATTAATTAATTGTTAGAAATAAGATAATTTTGCCCTTTGAAATTTAAAATACTGGCTACAAAAAAAAAAAAATTGGAAAGTATATCATGTTTTACAAATTGTTTACCATCCTCTATTCACACAAATGGACAGAAATTGTGATGGGGAACTATATTACTAATTAAAATTTCTTAATAAAAAATATTTTATACATTACAATTTAGTATTGTACTTTAAATTTTTTCAATAGCAAATTGCGCCAAATTTCATTTAAATTCTTTTATAGGCTCGTAACATATTTAATTTATCCAAAATTATAATACTCTCTATTTTAAAAACAGTATTAAGACAAAAGATTAAGAACATAACTTTTGATGTCACCTCTTATATAAGCAATCTTAAAAACATATAATTTCTAAAAGCGACAATTGTAGCTCCACTAAAAGGCATACCAAGCAGGGTGCCAACGTCAGGATTCCGTTCAAGTGTATTAAATAGTAACCTGAGCAACAGACCTCCACTGACTAGACCCCCCGCCGGAAGGAAAGAAGGCGGAGTTAAATTGTTGGACATCGCAGATCAACCTCTGGGTTACGCTGCAGCTAAAAAGAGGAAAAGAATGCAAGGTGGGAATTTACATAGGAGATGTTTTTCATTCACTGTTTGATTATGTGTTTGTTTTTCAGAAATTGAAGATGCGAAGAAAGCCACAGAAAACGCAGCGCTGCAGAGTCCCCCTCCTGCTTCTGGATCTACACCTGATTATGCTGCAGGATTGAGCGCGACGCCAGCTTATGCGCCTGCCACTCCACAACCGACTGTTGCTCCAACTCCAGGTAAGTTTTTATTTGCTTAACAAATTTGCAATTTTTTGTACTACATTATATAGGGTGTCCCAATATTTTGTATACCTCAGATTCTGGGTCTCAAAATAAGATGATTTGAAAAACTTTTTAACTAATAAATGTTACTGTGGGCAACATTCAAGGTCGCTAAAGAAGTAGGTTATCTACAAACTTCATCCTTGAATTGTCCAATGCCATTGCAGTGTTTCTGAGGCGGGAATATGTCTTCGATATAATTTCATTTTCATCATTTAACTCAGTATTGTAACCTGAGGGGTTATTTCTTTATCCATCCTTATGAACAGTATCGTAACATTCGTAACAACATCAATTTTCCAAAGGGAGCTCATCGTTTATCATTTACACTTTAATCATGATACATGACACTTAGAAATTTTGTACATTCAGAGAATGAGACACTTACCGTTCTTTTGCTCATGCAGCGTTTAATCCATGGGTTGGTCGTACAGGGTGTTACACTCTCACTCAATGGGGTCACTTAATTCAGAGAGAAAAGGAAATGCCAGAATTTCTTAAGGAAGGTTTTCAATAACTATATAAAAGTGAAACAAATACAACAACTATAAATAAGAAAATATATTACCCATTACAAAATTAACCCCAAGATTCTAAGTTCAGGTGGTTGACATTTATAATTAATCACCCTATATGTACCTGGCCAGTTTGGAAAAAGCAAGCATACCTAGGAGTGGAATAAAACCATTAGATAATAATTTGTCTGAATTAAATGAACAATAGTTAGCAGGTATATACATTAGCCCCATGCTATCTCTTCTGTTCCACAGTTTATTTTACATATATTTTCACACCTCGATGAAAAATATAGTGTAGACATTAGTGCTGGCAAAAACCGGAAAAAATTGAAACCGGTTAACCGGGTTCCGGAAAAGCCGATTTCAGATAAAACCGGTTAGTCGAATAGTTGCTAAAACCGGATATTCTAAAACTGGTTATTCGAATAACCCGTTACTCGAATAATGGCTAAAACAGGATATCTAAAAATCGGTGCTTTATAAAACTGACGAGATATACGATGTTAATCACATATTCACATATTTTAAATTTTAAAGTTAAATCTAATGTTAAAAGTTAAAATGTTAAAACAGTTGCACTTGTTACTGTGATTCTTCAATTTATTATTTATATAAATGGATTTGGTCGTTTGGTGTATGTGAGTGTGGGTGACTGTTTTTTTATAAATCTGTGCCTTCTAATATGTATGTACTATGTAGCCTGTGTCAATAACTACATAACACTAAGACTATATTATGGTGTTATGTAGTTATTGGCTATAAAGAAAGAATCCAATTATTCGGATGTTTGAATAGATTATTGAATAATTGGTTATTTGAATAATCGGATATTTGAAGAATCGAATAACCGGTTTTCGGGTTTCGTACAAATCTGAATTATCCGAAACCGGTTAACCGCCTATCCAAAAAACCGATTTCAGTTGCCAGCACTAGTAGACATCTATTTTATGCAGGGTCCATTATTAAGAGATGATAAAATTAGGAAAACCCCAGTATAAAATTCCATGATATACCCTATATTATTATTAGAGATATCTGCTATTCCGGGGTGTCCATAAAGAGATGTTTTACTGTACCAGTATACCAAATTTTGATTGAATAAAATTTACTTACTTGAAAAAAAAAAAAACAAAAAACAAATTGGTTGCCAACTTTGACGCCCTCTAGCGGTTAAATGAAACAACTTTTAAATTTTTTCTCCCAAAATGTTATTTAAATATGGACCTTCTTGCAGCTCCTGCTACAGCAGTGCTCACTTCACCCCAGCCCACACCGCAACCGGCAGTGACCACCCAACAGCCCCAACAAGTCTCGCCCCCGACCCCCGCACCTCCCGCTACTCCACAACCCACTCCACAGTTCACCGCCACACCTACGATGCGGCCCGTGCCACCCTTACTTGCTACAACTCCAACTGGGCAAAGGACGATCATCACCACGGATCAACCGCCCGTGCAACAGCAGGCGCAAACTCAAGTGGTCGGGACCCCAGTGGTGGTCACTCAAAGGCCCATGCAGCAGCAGACCGTCACGCATATTAGGATACAACCCCAGTCGTCTTCCAATGTGTTGCAGAAGAGGGGATTGGCCCTTACGGTATGTAATTTTTTCATTATTCGTTATTTGGTTTTATTATTTATTGGTGGTATTATTCGATGGTTATTTGAAGAGGTATAAGTCAAGTTACGGCAATGTTGCGGATTTTGATTATGATTAACTTAGAGAAATTTCAATATTGTTTTTTTATTTTAATTTTTTTAATTGAAATGAAAACGGAAAAGGAGGAATTTTTTCAACTCGGTAATTATTAGGAAACTTTTCCCAGGAGAATTTAAATATTGCCAAAGATTATGAAGAAGAAAGATCAGAAGAAAATTCAACTACTTTAAGGTGGTGCCACCTGTAGTTTTAGATGTATTCCCACATTTCTGCCAATAAGAATGAAGAGAAGGTATCCTTCAGAAAATGGCTGTAGAGAGGAGGATTCTCTCTTATGGAGCAGTAATCCTGAAAGTGTTCGTTTTAAGATATAGCCAGAATGGCGTTAGTGAGCCACCAGGATTGGCGATAGAAGTAGTAAATAAACCGTGTAAATATGGCCACACACGTTTCGGTGTTCCTATTACCAGGCCTATTATTGCCAACACGTCTTCACCTTTCGATGACATTGTTTAATACTCTATTGAATAGAGGATTTTAAAAGGAACTATGACATTCACGATATTTTATTGCATGAATCGTTCAAATGGTCATTTTAGATGAAAAAATCGCGGAGTGCTATTAAATTAGAGGGTGGAAATTGGAGATAGGGGTGAAAATGCACCCCTTTCAGTTTTTTAATTGTAGCTCGAAAACGAAGCAAAATATCGCTATAGTTCATAGGAAAAATTATTTAGAAAATTGAATTTCCCATCGAAATAGCTTATTTAAAAAATTAAAAGGAAAATTTTATGCAAAAAATCGTTAATAAACAATTTTAAAGAAAGCAAAAAATAAGATTTTTTTTTTTACTTTTTTAACAAAATAATTTAGTAAAAACTTGAGAATTTAAGTACAATGAAGTTTATTAATAATGTATATAGTGTGTACACGGATGGAGTTGACAAGAAGAGAAACTCTTTTGTTTTTGACTTTGTATCGATAAATGTCACTTTATAAAAAGTTCGGCCCTCCAAAAAAATGGGACTGTCATACAAACGTCTTAGATTAGATATACAGGGTGCTCATAAATTAAAAAAACACACAAATACTCAAGAGAGAAGTACCATTATTTATTATTTTATACATGTTTATAAAATAAATCTGTTTATAACCTCAAATAATGTCAATACAAATTTTAAAATAAAAATCTTATTTTTTGCTTTTTTCAAATTGTTTGTTAACGATTTTTTGCATATAATTTCCCTTTTACATTTTTTAAATAAGCCAATTCGATGAGAAATTCAATTCTTTACAAAATTTTTCCTATGAACTATACCGAAATTTTGCCTCGTTTTCGTGTTATATTTAAAAAACTGCAAAAGTGCTTTTTCAGCCTATCTTCAATTTCAGCCCTCTAATTTAATAGCACCCCGCGGTTTTTTCATTTTTAATGACCCTTCGAACAAGTCATGTGATGAAAATCCTTGAACCTCTTATTTCCTTCTTTTTGCAAAAAATTAGAATTAAAGCATAAGGGTAAACGCGATGAAAATCGAAAAATTGGCTAAGTTTGAGCAGCCATATATCAGTCAATTTTCATCCAAAAATACTCTCTTACCTCTTGTTTTGAAAGAAATTTTATCTACTTTTTTTTCTATGAAGCAATGCTTATACCTATCCTTACTCAAAAAAAACTAGAGGCAAAAAAGTAAAAAAAATCAGAAAATCGAATGTTTTGCTTTTTTTTCAAATTGTTTAACGATTTTTTACATAAAATTTTTCTTTTAAATTTTTTAAATAAGCTATTTCGGAAATTCAATTTTCTCAATAATTTTTCTTAGGAACTATAGCGAAATTTTTATAATTTTCTTCACATTTGGCAAATACTCAATAAATAAAAGAGTTGATTGCTTTGTTTAAAATAATTCTTCAAAAAATTGAATAATTTTGATTAAAACAAATATGACTCATTATTGTAATCAGAAAATAGAGCCCAATTAAAAACAAAAATGCAAAAGTATGGTACTCGTAAGAAAAACAAAAGTTGATTGTCGTTTCTCTGATCAGATAGATGTTGCTACTAATACGAGGTTTTGGTTAATAAAAAAAATAATCAAAATCAGTATGCATGTTATTCATCATCCAGTTCGTCATATATTTTTTTATTAAATTTTCCATTTCAGCGAGAACAAATGTTGGAGGCCCAGGACATGTTCCGAACGGCGAACAAAGTCACACGGCCAGAGAAAGCTCTCATATTGGGATTCATGGCTGGTTCTCGGGACAATCCCTGCCCCCACCTGGGTAATATTGTGACAATAAAACTGTCCGAAGACCAAGAGAACGTACTGCAACCCGACGAGACTTACTTGACTATGATGGTAGAGACGCACTTCCAGATGAACTACAACAATGGCGAGTGGAAAAGGATCAAGAAGTACAGACATATCGAGAATATGGTCGACCAGATCACTTCCAGTACACCTACGGCGGCGCTCGTTTGACGAAATGTCGTTCGGTAGTAGGTGTAAGCGAAAAGGATCTTCCGGTTTGAAGCTGAACGTGTCGTCCAGGAAAAATGCAAAGTGGGAGAAGCGTTTTTGTGCTATGTTGGAGGTATATATTTTGAAAAAAAGTTTTGTTGATTATTTTATTTATGCAATTTAGGGTTTTGGAAAGTGCAATTTGAAGCTAGCTTTATAAATATTTTGTGAAAATTTAAGTGTTTATAACTTTTGAAAGAGTAGTTTTGGGTTATGGTTCTTGTTTCTTTTGTGGGGTTCTACTTTATACAGTATTTGCATTTGAACTGGATGACTTGACGTTTTTAGTTTAACGAATTTCCCGTTTCATTTTGCGTAGTTTTGGTAGGTAAGACAGAACCACGTTTAGTTTGACAATGAGATTATTTTAGGTTTAAAGTAATCTTTGCGAATAATGTAGGAATAACTTTTTTGTATCAAAAAATGTAATTTTATTTTGTACGTGAACAAACTGACTGAGGGGCCGATGTTAATATTGGAGAGTGTAGATATTAAGATCAAGTTTAAATAATTTCAGTATCGCTTAAAATGATTGTGGTGGTTAGGCAAATTAGATTTATATATTATACTACGTTAGAATTGATAAGATTAACAATTTACGATAATTGAATTTGTACATATATATTAATTTACAATTTATTATTTATTGTTTATTTTCAAACATTGAGTTTGTAGAGTGTTCACATTTTATTTAATAATTGTTGTTTTTCTTGTGCAAAAATTTTGTATATATTGTTAAGCAAGTAAAAAGTATCATATTTTTTAATGTCGACTTCCATTTCACTCCCAATAGCCTTCCTTCAAATATTATCCTCATATACAGGGTGATTCAGTCATAATGTCATTAATTTTAAGAGATAGAGAAAAATGAGTACAATACGATGGCGTGATTAAAAAAAAATTAAATGCATATTTAAGCTGAAAAAAATATTTTCAAATAATTATTTAACCCCCTTTTCAGGGTGTTACTGACTGGTTCACTTCCACCTGTTATTCACAGCCTTCGGGCTTACAGCAAATGCTCAACTGTATGCACAAGTGTACACGTTGGATAGATGAACGGCGGATGCGATGGAATAAACCAGGGTTGTTACGTATTTCTTCAGCGGTATCTTTGATACGATTCCACAATTTCTCTATATTCTCTATCTCGGTGTGATACACGACAGATTTCATATAACCCCATATACAAAAGTAAATAGGATTTAGGTCTGGCGAGCGCGCTGGCCATCTTATGGGTCCTATCCCTATCCACCAATTTGGACATTGATCGTTAAAAAATCCACGGACATCGCCGGCAAAATGGGTCGGAGCTCCGTCGTGCATATACCACATATCCCGTAGCATCTGAAGGGGAAGGTTTTCAAACAATTCTACTAAAAATTGAGTCACGTGACCTTTTCAGATGTTCAGGTAGAAAATGCTGCCTAATTAAACGATCGCCATATACTCCTGCATATACATTGACACCGAATTTCCTCTGAAAGGTAAACCGACGCGTAGTGTGCAGGTTTTCATCTGACCAAATGTGAATATTATGGCTGCAAAGAAATTAGCTCTGTTTCACTTTAAAATCTAATATTGAAGTTACAAAACTCCAAGAGTTCAAATAATTTAAATTTTATTTCATAACCATTTCAATTTCATTACAGAAATAATTACATAAAAAACCAACACTCGCTAGATAAATTACAAAGAAAGGGTGAAATGTATGTAGTATTTAAATATTGACTGTAAGTAATAGAAGAGACACTTGTATATTCCATAAAAAACAGTCAGACGGAGACAAATAAACAACTCGGTACGTGTTTCCGACCTAGGTTAACTTGTCCAGGTCACTAACCTAACACACTTTTGACTTGGACGTGCACTATATGACTGTATTAGGATCGTATTCGATGTAGAGTAGAGCAAAAAGTTGTCGGTCTTTTATCAAAGGAAAATCGTGTCATC
This sequence comes from Anoplophora glabripennis, assembly GCF_000390285.2. NCBI lineage: Eukaryota > Metazoa > Arthropoda > Insecta > Coleoptera > Cerambycidae > Anoplophora > Anoplophora glabripennis. The sequence continues at coordinate 242,549 of NW_019416746.1, read as the reverse complement.
ACTTTTAGGAGGTGTAAGATGAACCATTTCAAATTTAAAATGAAAAAAAATCACTCATCTGTCCAGAGCACTTTGTTAATAAAGTTAGGTTCTGCTGCACTTCAATTTAGGAACCAATTGCAAAATTCAAGACGATTGGGGAAATCAGCTGGTTCTAAAGCCTGAACGTTTTGAAAATGGTACAGATTGAGTGAATTCTAGCGCAATATCCGCCAAACTTTGGTTTGTGATATCTCCAATTGTCTTGAAATTGTACTTGTGGAAATGGTAGGCTGCTCCTCGACTAAATTTAAAACAGCCTCTATCACAATTGTCCGCGGGCTTGGGAAATTCTGTCGTATCAGGAAAACGTGTCCGATGCGTACATTTTACCATTGCTGACAATATTTCATGTTGATTTAAGAATTGAAAAAGATAATTCATCAGCATTCACTTGTACGTAGTAATTCTACTGGTTGCGTTGTTTTTTCGTACTTTAATTATTATTGCAGCCGACAAAAATCGAAATACAACATAAAAACAAAATTTATTTTACCACGGTAAAAAAAATTGTAATGATAAAATAATATTAACAATAAATATATCCTTAAAATAAATCACAATATGCAGTGTTACTACCTAACACTTAAAAATATCACTTAAATATCTGTATTATCTACACTATCTTATTACTTCCACACTTTTACGACGCCATCTCTCGATGAGGTCACTAAAAAGCATTGGGAAGCTTTGCAAAGCACCACGTCAGAAATGCAGTCTCTGTGTCCTGCTGGGGGAGGATCCGGGCCGGCCCTGGGCACCTCCTCATTCCTGTCAGCTTTGCGAACATTGCCGGATTCTTCGTAGATCACTTGTGTTCCTAATCAAAATTTTAATATCAAGAGCAATTTGTATAAGGGGTGTCCTGAAATTATGCGCAAAAAATTCAGTTCAACAAAAATAGTGTTGGATATTTGTATAATACTTTTTGAAACCTCAATATTGAGAGAGTTTATATTTGTTGCCACAGCTTTTCCTTCAGCTAAGTCATTTATTTAAAATTTAGTACATTTATAATTGACAACAAATTCCTCTATTAAAAAAAAAAAAGAAAAATGGCCTTTACAGTGTAAGTAACCGAAACCTGGAATTTGTATAGCTGCACAAAAAAAAATGGTTTAAAAACATTTTAAGACTACTTTTATGCCTAGAATCACGCCCAAAATTTTTTACTAATAATTTCCAAACACCTTGTATATTAATGTAATAATGCAATCAATATTTAAAACTATGAAAAATTACCAGCTAGATCAGCAGAACGCAATTCAATTAACTTTTTTATATACATTTCATATACGTTACCGTCAATGAGGCGACTTCTGTAACCTAGTGTTGTTCCAACTGGGTCACTAGCAGCTGGTATTGCCAGAAAAGAGTCCGCGGGGTTTTCCAAGTCCCAAAATCTTAACCTTTGATCTGTACCTCCCGTCAGAGTGAAAGGTGAACGGTCAATACAGCCCCCTAACATGGCGCATACACTATTACTAGAACCCTATAAAAATACAAATTGGAAATTAAAAATACTGTTATTTAATGTAGGACTTACAGTTTTTGACAAAGGTGGTGCGGTACTGCCCCATAATACTTTCTGTCGAAAACCGGTTTCTATATTCCACATCGACACTTCGTTGTTGCCCTGTATACTTGACATCACCCAAGAATGTTCTGTTGGATGTGATACCACTCTTCTAATTCTAACCCCACCTATAAAACAAAAATCTGCGATGATTTGTGCCCTGTTGATACGACATCAGTAGTTGCAGGATGTGGATATGTCTTAATATTGGGAACTCGCTTTGAATTAATTTCAGAAACGGCCATGTATATAAAGTGCAACTTTACAGGGTCAATACCGTGCTTTCACGGGAAAACACTACATAGGAGGTGCGTCAGTCAAACTCGTGCGGCTTCAGCGGTGGGGATGTCGATCTCTGCGTGCGGCGCTGTAGCGTACGTGATCACATCTCACATCAGTCTGGTTCCAGCACCCAGCGCTCCCCACCCTTCTGAATTTACGAACTCGAACGAAGCTAATTCCCTATGTAATGTTGTACGGTGAAAGCACGGTATAATTTTCGAATGAAGAATACCATTTTTGATGAATCGGGCATCAAATTGTTGATAAAAGAATCATTTTAAAGATGTGGGAGGAAAAAATATGAAAATATCAAATATTTTTATATACAGCGCTGGAAAATCCACATGGTCCATCTGCCTTTACATGAGAGCGACAAAGTAAAGTAAAGAAATTCGTGCGATAGACAAGGATGGCTATAGTGAAGACGTTTCATAATCTGAATAGTCACCGTCCGTTTCAGGTTAGAACTATACAGATTATGAAACGTCTTCAATGTAACCATCCTTGTCTATCGCACGGATTTCTATGACTTACTTTGTCGCTCTCACGTAACGGCCGATGTACCATGGGAACTTTCCGAACCTGTATACACCGGGTGTTTGTAAATAAGTGTGAAATATGTTAGGGGGTGGTTGCCAAAGTTATTTTGTGAAAAAAAGTTCATGTAAACGTATATGCTTCGCTTCTGAGATGGTGTTTAAATTTAAAATTTTTATTTTATTTACTTTTATTAATTATTTCAGAGTTTTAAAGATATTGACTCGAAATTTGAAAAACGCCTTGGAGGGATAAATAAATGTGCATTTTTTGGGGTGATTCGAATCAATTGGTCAAACATCTCTGAGAGTTTCAAAGCAGTCCTCAACTGCTGTAGAAACAAACCTATTAGTAGTTTATGCAGCAGCAATTTCTTTACCAATGAGTTTCTTCTTCTTTGATGATGGCAAAGTCATTACACATTTTTGCAGAATTTCCCAATTATTTAAAGTCATATTTTAGCGACTACAGGGATTTTAATGGAATTATTTCATGTTTATGATACAAATTGATGTTACAAACCTGACGGATGTTCTATACTGGTGATAGGCAGCTGAAACCTCAGATCCCATGTGGTGTGATATCCGTTGCTCGTACCAAGCGTCAACCAGCTTTGATGAGCATCTACGCAAAATGTAGTGATATGTCCCTTCCTCAGTCCGTTTTCCAGCCTCCAGGCAACACCCGGAGCCCTCAGATCCCACCCGACTAACGACCCGTATAATGTTGCGTAGACCACAACACTCTGTGAGCCAGAATCTAAACAGCTCACATCTACTGCGAAACCATCTTCGTTTCCATCTAGATGGCGCGACTGCACTAAATTCATCCTAGAAACCATTTATATCCATTATAAAAGTTGTATTAAAATTGTTAGTATAATAATGGGCAAGTTATACACACTTTTTTATATAAATTAAACCCATTTAGTTTTACTATTTCTACTCTGTAGATAATAACACATGGTATTGTCAAAGTGGATTTTCTGACAATGTTAAAGACGTTTAAAAATTGAAATTTTTGATTGGTCGATTAAGTGATAAAATTTGTTTAACTATTTATAAAGTAAGTAAATTTAATTTTAAGAATAGCAAGACATCTCCATTAAAATATATGTTACTTACTTGTTACTTGCAGAATCAACCCTTAATATATTAATGGTACCATCCTGACAAATCGCCCCTAAAGACTGTCCACCTTCGCAGACCGTCATACCAATGATAGACGATCCCGATGTCATTTTATATTGCTGCTTGGATCTGTTCGCGATAGTTTTTCCCTCCAATTTTGCGCAATCCCAAAGCCTAAACGAATCAATTTTAAAATATTTGAACGGTACAACAAACTTTATTTATACCTAATAGATCCATCTGCAGAGCAGCTAGCGAATAGCGGGGTATCCGGAAGAGTGCACAGTCTATTTACCGCTGCTCTGTGTTCGTGGAGGTGAGCAACTAGGACTCCTCTCAGCTGCCAACCAGGAGGCGGTAGCTGAGGCCGCCATGTTGCTTGCTCTTCCCATTCTTTGCTTCTGTAAAATGGAAAAAATAAACAGAAATGTTAACTGTTTCTAAAATTGGAATTTAAACCACCTTAAAGCCTCAAAATAATGCTCTTGCTGCCTGTTTTTCAAATTTGCTAGTTCTATGTAGCAACTTGATCTTCGATCTGCAACAGGAATTTTTTTAACAAATTTACTTTTACAACAATCCGAAATCTAATGATTTGGACAGTTCCTAAAATATATCATTAATAGAGTTTGGGAAACACGGCTGTTCCAAATGTGAGATTTTGGATATTTGCAAATACAAATGAAAATGTGAAAGCGAAGTCTATGAAATAACTAAAAAATTGAGTACTGAACATAAATTAAAAAATACACTTTGTAACTTGAAATACAAAGAATATTGTGTGATTTCTTGAATATTTTAAATAAAAAATAAGCTTATAGTATTTGAATTTAATTTTAATAGTAGTTAAATTAGTTATTTTTAAAAGTAGTGCTGTTAAAGTTTGTGCCTGAAAAACCTACCTATTATAGTCCATTTCCGTCACATGCCCTGTGTCCGAAACTCTAATAAATCTACTTGCATATTTGTTAAATCCATTTCACTTACACTGAATATACGATCTCTCGTGAAGACTGATGTTGGAAGAGGGGTCTGTGCTAATGAATTGATTGTGACCGTCTATCGGAGGGGAAGACGGTCTGCTAGAAGTAGACCTGGATGACGGCCCCCCCGAGTTGGTACTTTCCGACTGTCTCGTAAGTACCTCAGCGCTATAATTCCAGTCAGAGTTAACGTTTGTGTCTATAGATCCGCAGGTGTTAGTTCTGTGCAGTACTCTGGATAGGAGCGATAAATTGTTAATAAGGTAATGTTAACTCCGTACTCCGTGGATATGTTAGAAGATTGTGATAATTATTAGCTATCTAAGCATGTAGATGTAATTAGAAAATAAGGAATAAACGGGTGATTGTCTCAATAGTCTGTAATTTATTACTGTGTTTTGTCTCCAACTCTGATCAGCAAAAAATTGCAATACAACTCTAATAATATCCTAAACATTAGAGACCACTATATTTCTATGATAATTAGTTTATGCATGCTAAGTTTTGAACTAAAATGATTTTTTTTTAAATATCAGTACATAGAACTGATTGTATGAAACATGACATGACCAAAAATAGAAACTGATAACACACTGTTGAGAACGATTTTTGAAATAAAATCACATATATCTTAATTTTTTTCTGAGTTACGGGGCAGTATTGGTTTTTAAAATATTTTCCATTACTTTTGCCTCTAAATGAATTAAAATTAAAGTAATAACTGCTCTATATGAATCAGAAATCAATTAATGCTGCAGTGAAAATTCGTTGTAACGCCATTGCTTTATACGACATATTGGATATAAAGACGGAATTTGGAAGTCCTGATTAAATCCTATAGAACAGGGGTCGGCAAGTAATTTTAGGTGGGGTCCGGACACTTTTGAAAATTTTTAACCAGGTCCAGAAAAAAAATTCATATTTCTTACTAATTTTTTATTTTAATTTACACTCAAATTTAATCTGCTTACTAACCATTAAGAATTCAAATCAGTCACATAATTGTAAAATACTAGAAAAAATGATCAGGGTGTGTAGTACGAGTGAGTGAAAAGATGTAAACTACCATATAACAACTAAGATCAAAAGAGATAGAAATAGTAACTACAAATCAGATATTCACTAATATTCAGTTGCAAAAAAGTCTCTATTCGAAAACAGTTAATTGAAAATGTAGCATGCGAGATCTTTTGAACACAAAGCAATACATGCACATACGTAAATACTTGTATTGTAAATTCCTCATTTTTTCTATAAAAATTTTAAATAAAATATATGTAATTGCTTATTATGTCTATGGGTTATAACAACAGCACACAAACGGTCCCTTGAAGGACCGATTTTCACTGTAAATTTTTAGTAAATTTCATGATTACAAATCTGTGAAACAAATATATATTTTTTAATGGGAAATGTTAACTAAGGTCTAGAAAGTTAAGATTATTTTTGTATTTTATAGACATAATCTTACAGTTATTTGAACAGATAATACAGGGTGTTTTGTATACAAATATATGGTACATACATTTTTCATTTATTTGACAATTTACTTTTCTTAGCTGCCATAAATGTTATAAAATTCTATATTTTTGTGAAAGAACACGTTTCTTTTTTCTTTCTTTTCAATTTTAAAATGTTATATTCAGTTACTGTATATTCCTTTAATAAAAAACATAACTTCCAATTTACAATGTTAAGTTTTATTACAAATTTTTGACGGCAAATTAAGCAGATTATTGTCCCGCAAATAAAATAATTATATTATTGTATACAAAACGCCCTGTTATTTCCCAAATTTGTTAATATAATAATGATATTACTGAGAAGTAGAAAAAATCTATAATCGGCCAATAATTTCAAATATCCAACTATAGTTCCCGTAAAAAAAGTGTTTGTTTTACCATTGTATAATCATGAGATCCACTAAAAACCTAATATCACCAATTAATTGATACATTGAACAATTTAAAAGGATCAATTTTATTTTAATTTTAACTAATAGTGAAAATATCAAATTTAAGCTTTAAAATATAAATCTTAGTATCCCAATATTAATGACTCGTTTACAATGAACAATGACAAACCGTTAGTCTATGCTCGAGATAATGAGATCGCTGATTGGTTGCATAAAATTTTGTGAAAAATTACTCCAATCACCAGCCGGTAAACAGAATGTTGCGTTTTTTATGTTACTTGAAATTTATTGTTTTAATAACTTTTAATTTTACCGAAATGTAATTGCCAACCTGAAGGAAATAAGTTACTGTTCAAAATAAAATTACTGGTCATGTGGCTTCTAATCACTTATGAATGCTCTGTATTTTCATCAATCAAAATATGAAAGATCAACTCATGTTCTTGGTGTTAATACAAGAAAATTAATGTCTGTTGAGTAAATTAACAGATATTTATCATTTTTATGTGTTAGATCAGGTACTGTATTTGTTTTAACAACAGAGGTCAGTCGATTACTCATTTTTGAGACAATCACCAAAATATTTGAATGACTTACCTGGTTGGCATAAATTCCCCTTTCTGAGAATCGTTTAAGTTTAAAATGTGGCTTTTAACAATACTAGAAGAAGAACTAAGTTCAATTTTTCCATCAATCTGCCGACTATGCCTTGCTTCGGCATTAGTTTTATGTTTATGAATTTTTTTCAGGTGATGTTCCATCCTCAAAAAGTGCTCTTCAATGGTTTCGTTCATACCGTTTGCTTCTAGTCTTCGGAACAGCTGAAAACATTTAATACATGCTGTGACAGAACTTCAAAATTTAGGCGCTCCCAAAAAAATTCAATTCAGGGTCCTTCAGTAAACTCTCGTTGAATACAATAAATTTTTTTTTAATGAAAATGTCGAAAAAATCATTGCTGTTGAAATTTAAGTTCATACTGAGCAATTAAATGTTTGCCGGTAATGAATTCTTACAATCGGACAAATTTGGCAGATTATACATTTACAGATATCAGCTGTGTATTAAAGCTGATGCCAGGTATTTTGAACAATTATTAAATTAGCTTTCTTAATATTACATTTGTTATCGATAGTTTCGTGTTGTTTCTCAAAAAAAAATAACCTCCAAGTACAATATGATAAAGTAACTTTTTAATGCAGATTAAAGATTAATAGGATTAAGGATTAATAGAACTGTGTATTTTTCGACAAATCTTTGAGACCTATTTCATTTAGAAATGATTACGAAATGGAGTAGTCCAGTTGGTAGAGCTTCGGCGTGTGTCAAACCTTGATAACCCGGAAATAACTACACAGGTTTACTTTAAATGATGAGTACAATAACAGGCTAATTTGCTGACAAAGTATTTTATCAGGAAAAAAAGTTATTAACAATTTAATCGTGAAAAATTTTTTTTTAGTAGTTTTCTTTAAATAACTCAGCGGGATGACTTTGTACGAAAAAATGCTTAGGACATGATTTTGTTCGTAATAAAAATAGCTACAAAATGGCGGTGGTCCGATTACGAAATTTGCAATAACAAAGCCGTGAGATTGAAAAAACGGTATAAAACGCCAATTTTTTTAAGTTGCTGTAAAAATGTCAATTATAAACAAAAAGTGATAAAACTTTCGAAAACTATAGTTCAATATATATACAATAATGACGCTAAAGCCGAAAATCAGGAGAGCAAAACTTTTTGTTCTATAAGGTGTTATACATTCATCGGCATCTGAAACTCGAAACTTTGCCAAATTTGTTCGAAGCTTTGCTGACACTTGAAATTTGGTACACACATAGTGTAAATATGCAGAAACCAAAAGCAATTTGCAAAATTCAAGTATAGTCATTTTTGCAGTTTTGGTAAGGTTTTATACGTCAACCTAGTTTTATATGTCACCGTTTTTTTTAATTTTTGGACGTTTATAAAATATTCCATTACGGTAGATTAGCCAGCATAATTTACCTACAATTTAAAAAAATATATATTTTCATTGTTTAGATCCTAAGCTACTTAACATTTTGCGCTTGTTAGCCGTAGTCGTACATTATTCAACATATTAACATAAAACAAAATCGTACGTGTGGGGTAAATCTTTAACTTTTTATTTTCGAGCGTGAGCTCCGCTCTTCGGCGCTTGTATACTATTAGAAATATGCAACAGTAAATTTAAACAATTGTTTACTTAAAGTTAAAGGTTTACCGTACACGTACGATTTTGTTTTATGTTAATATGTTGAATAATGTACGACTACGGCTAACAAGCGCAAAATGTTAAGTAGCTTAGGATCTAAACAATGAAAGTATATATTTTTTTTTAAATTGTAGGTAATTATGCTGGCTAATCTACCGTAATGGAATATTTTATAAATATACATAAATATACGTCCAAAAATTAAAAAAAACGGTGACATATAAAACTAGGTTGACGTATAAAACCTTACCAAAACTGCAAAAATGAATATACTTGAATTTTGCACATTGCTTTTGGTTTCTGCATATTTACACTATGTGTGTACCAAATTTCAAGTGTCAGCAAAGCTTCGAACAAATTTGGCAAAGTTTCGAGTTTCAGATGCCGATGAATGTATAACATCTTATAGAACAAAAAGTTTTACTTTCCTGATTTTCGGCTTTAGCGTCATTATTGTATATATATTGAACTATAGTTTTCGAAAGTTGTATCACTTTTTGTTTATAATTGACATTTTTACAGCAACTTAAAAAAATTGGCGTTTTATACAGTTTTTTCAATCTCACGGCTTTGTTATTGCAAATTTCGTAATTGGGCCACCGCCATTTTGTAGCTATTTTTATTACGAACAAAATCATGTCCTAAGCATTTTTTCGTACAAAGTCATCCCGCTGAGTTATTTAAAGAAAACTACTAAAAAAAAAATTTTTTTCACAATTAAATTGTTAATAATTTTTTTTCCTGATCAGATACTTTGTCAGCAAATTAGCCTGATATTGTACTCCTCATTTAAAGTATTCCTGTGTAGATATTTCCGAATTATCAAGAAAATGTCACCAACAGTAACTTTTCGGCCTCTGCCGACTGGAGTAGAGTGGAAGTTTGAAAATACAACTTTTTTGGTGGTATATCATTTTTATGGTTTCTGCATGATGAAATCTCTCCAAATATAACATTTTGAGTATTTTAGTAACACAATTAAAAGTATTATCATTATTATTTATCTGAAGAATCTGACGAATATACAAACAATTTCTCTAATTACAATGGATAGAGTAAAGGGGGAACTCCAGGCCGCCTATTGGCCTTTTACTGTATCGTAGTTCCATCTCTGATTACATGTAAGAAAAAACAGATAAATTTGATAAAACTCACATTTTTCAAACTTGAATTTGACTCCCTGTACAAATCTGTATTAGGAACCTTGCCGGTATTTACACAATCTCTCAGAGTTTTCCTCTCTTTCAGCACATCCAGAAGTATATCAATCTCTGAGTAAGCTACCACACTATCATACACGATCCTCGGAATTGGACTTACAAGCGACTCTAGCACTAACTCAGGCCTAGAAAATAATGTTATTCATAAATTTTTAGTCCGAATTGAGGATTCGAACTTACTTGTCAATTTGTATCAGAGGATACTTCATATAGACACTCAAATGAGGCATTAGTTTACATTGAACATCCAACAACGATAACGTTTTTGCAGCAGTTGCGATAAAACCAGCAACCGCCTGACGTATCCACAGATTGGGGTGTACCATGAAATATGAACATTCAGTGATCAGTTCGCAAATAGCCGGTTTGAACATTAGACCTAGTTCTGTCAGAGCCGCCATAGCGTTGATACTTTTTGCCGTTACAAACTCGGAACAGTCTGTAAGGCCCTATAAATGAATAACGGTAACTTTAAAGACCACGGGAAGTTTTATTTCTGGTTACCTGTAATAAAAGAGGGGTTAAGATTCCAGCACATGGCCAACCGATGTAAGTCGCAACGCCAATAATACAGTCGAAAAAGGAACCCCTCAATTCTCTGTCTTCCTTGTCATTTAGGAAGGTTATCATGTGAGAGAGGATAACGTCGTTTGCTAGAAATAAGTTTAAAAAATGGATATACAGGTTCACGATATTGTTAAAGTGACCAAATAAGTAAATTACTGTTTTTTTTTATATTCAATACTTGATGAAAATCAACCCTTCATATTTCGTAATTTTCACATTATTGATGATTTAGGATTTTTATTTTTTTTTTTGATGTAACAAGTAAAGATAGTACATACAACATAAAGAAATAATTATTTTATTTAAAGTGCGGAATTTAAGACATTTACAAGATATTTTTCATGTGTAAATAGATTCTTTCACATAAATTCACTTTATAAAAGCTAAACAATAAGCTGCAACAGTTTTTGTAAAGATGAAACAGAAATAATCCTTTATTTAAAACAAAAATTGCATAATACACTTTAATATTAATAGGATGAACCATGAACGAAACTGCAGAATTTAGTTTAGTGAGTTACTAAAAGATGGCGCTGATGTGCAAATTGAATTTCAGACTTTTATGAATTAAATGCTTTTTAAATCTTATTACAACATCGTATTAACTGTAATACTAACCTATTTTTAGTGCTCTAATTAAAACAAGAAGAGTAAGAGTTTTGTATAGAAAAATACAAGTAATATCGATTTCAATACTTCTGAATACCTATTCAGTTTAATTTTGAGTGATCGTAAAATACTGACTACTTCCGATATTTCAAAAAATTTAATGTGCTGTATCAACGAAATAGTCACGATTTAAAGAGTTTTAAAAACAAGCAGGAAATTTTATAAAGATTTGGATGTGGATTTCACAGGGTTTAATGACTCTTAGGGTGTACGATAATTAAAGAAACATGGAAATCTAAAAAAAATTAGATAAACGAATACATTGAAGATGGATCTTTCAAAACAAAATATCTGAATCTGGTTCAGGCTGAGACAGTAATAGTATTGAGGATCATGAAGGCTTGCAAAAAATGTAATAAAATTTCCAGGGTCATATTTAAAAAAATAGAGACGAAAAGTTACATATAAAAATAGATTATGTCATTTGATAGAGAGCAAAAAGTTACCATGAGAAAGTGTTCTTCTTTTTTCAATATCACCTCAAACAAATTAAACAAAAACGCATTTCCAAAATTTCGTTTTTTTTCAAATATTTAGTAGTGAAAAGCGAATTTGTAACAGCCTGTATATATTTTCTCATACAATTAATTGTCAAACATTTTACTGTTTATATTTTTGTTTTAAGTATTAAATTGGACTTTTTTTACAAAATACAAGAATTTTTTTTATAAAATACTAACTTTCTCCAGGACACTGTGTGCCTTAAAATTGAATTATCTGATACTGAAACTATATACAGTCCGTACAATATTTGTTAAGATATAATTCTAAGAAGACCCCTGCGTCACCTTCTTGGAATTAATCACGTTTGACACCTGCGCTAAATTGTTACAGTAGTTCTCATAACAGAACTTTATTGGCTTATTCTTTTCTTCAAATTCTATCTTAAAAAATATCGTGATCTTAAGAGCTTACCTCTAGCTTTTCCGAAGAATACACACAATTTGGTAATGCCGCTGTCTACCAGTGTTTGTTTTACATTTGATTGTGTATCAGTCAGTAGCGCACTCACTGTCTGCGATATCATCTCATGCAAAGCTTGCAATTCCAACTCGTAGTTAAAGGTATCTTTTTTGTTGATGCTGCTGTGGTCGTACCAGTCATTCTGTATTTGTTCTAGATATCTAAAAACGCAATGCTGTATAAAAGATTTCTTCACAGAAAAGTGTATTAAACCTGAGGGAGATTTCTGCTAATTTTGCTATATTTTTGGCATACGCTGCACGCACGCAAGTATTGGGATCCGTTGCCAATGGAGCTAACTCTGGCAAGATGTATTCGGGAAATATATTGGCATCTGATCGTGGTATTTTCACCACCAAGTCCAGACACTTCGTGATTGTATTTATGGCCGATATCTTTACTCTCGTAGAAGAATCATGACCCAAAAACATCTGAAAAATATAAAAGTAGAACATATTTTATTATATACCTACTCGTACACAAATGCTTACGATGTAAGGTAAAATTCTATCCAGTATGGTTTCATCGCTAGCATGAGAAGCAAGCTCTAGTAGAATTTCTAAACTAAATAATTTTGAGGAGCAATCGTGTAACCCCCTAATACAAGATGTCACTAGTGATGTGATAAGGACGAGACCTTCACACTCGTCTTTCTGTTTTCCTTTCTCGTCTTGTGATTTGGGTCCTAGAAACTTGAAAATGCTTTTGATGTCATTTTTCAAACGCATTATTTTCTCGTCTGGAGATAAAATCGGAGTAGCTGAGAATATCAACATATAAGACTGCAAGAATGTAAAAAAGTATTCAGGGAAGAGTGTGCCTCTGTGTTGAGCTAAGTAATCCTCTGCAGAATGTCTCTTGCTTGGTTCTTTTTCTATCATGCTTGAGATTAATACTCTTAAATCGGGATCTTCCAGTTTGTCCAAATGTTTTTGAGGGGAATATTTACCAGAACGATAAGCCAATAATTGTGAATACTCAAATGGAACATGTAATTCGTTCCACAACTCCAATAAAGCGCATCTAAAATTTATTAACCATATACTCACATTTTTTAAATTTAAATAAATTCTTACCCAGCAGAGAAAATGTCCATAGCAGGTGTTAGATCACTGGAATCACAAGTAGCTTCAGTGATTACATTGCTACTTTCAGAATACGTTGTACTGGTACTACTAGAGAACCTCTCAGGAGCAATGAAACAAGTTCGTCTTCGAGAGGTATCAAAAAAGTAAGAATAATCTGCGGGATTATCCACTGGGATGAAAGTCGGTTTAAATGAAGCGAAATCTACAAGTAAAACCCAGTTCCACGAAGTCACCGTGATATTTTCAAGTTTTATGTCACCATGGCACACTCCCACTTTGTGACACTGGTGCAAAGCATATAAAATCTGAAATGTAATCCAGCGTTTCTCGATGTTTGTCAAGAATGGCCTCGTACTTAAACGGTCATACAAACTATATTTAACATATTCACGTATAATTAACCCTGCCTTGTCTGTTAGGATTATTTTTTGATAGGGAATGCAGTTTACAGCAGACGAGAGTTTCTTCCTTACATCTTCCAGGTGATTTTTATAAGTTTCTAGTGGTAAGGAGGGGTCATGTATGGCAAAGACTTTAACCACATCTAACCCCTCCTGTGATTCTGCCCTCGCTACTTTCAGGAACCTTGTACTACCCAAACTATAAAGGAAGTCGATAAATTGTTTTAGAAAGTAAACTAAAGAGAGATTTACCTTGTGTCAAACTTCAATTCAGGATGATCTGTTAAGTAACGCTCTACCGGAAATATTTGAGATGGGGCGATGCCTGCTAATTGATTACCCATGATTAAACTTGTATAACTGAAGTTTGTAGAGCGTTCTAGTTTTATATCACATCATACAATTTTATCTCGTAACTCATCACATTACTGTTTATTTGTGAAACTGTCAATCTGTCAATCGTCAATTCGCGAATGCAGCTAAGAGCTCGCCCACTGGCGGTGACAAGTGATACTAGCGAAACAAGGTAAACATTTCTTCTGTGTGTGACATTTCGTTTTGTATTTTATTTAAAACTGTGTTTAGTGTTCGTTTTTTGAACACTGTTATTTTAAGAAAATAGTGTGAGGAAAATTTCAGCAATTATGGATAGAAAGAAGAAACTATCAAACTATTATTGTTCAGTTCAAGGTTGCTCTTCATGGTCCAAGAAAAATTCAGAATTAAGTTTTCATCAAACCATTGAAGAAATTTTCAAAATATTATTGCCGATAGATAATACTCCCTGAATTTAATGAGGGTTGTTAGTAAGTATGGGCACTAGTTTGCAGACATAATATAATTTCGAAATTTAAATTAACTTTGCCCAATTTTCCCATATAGTACCACATGATCAGCGTTAAAAACTGCCTCTCCTTCTGATATACAACGAGTTTTCGTTGGCATATATGTAAATAGGAAATGTATTCCACAACGGATATGTTCATAGTTATAACCTAATAAAATGTACATTAAATTGTAATGCTAGAGACAAATAAAGTAGACATAAATACTTGCCTTAAAATTAATTTATGAAATATTTAAAACCTATAAAATAACACAAAAGTCAAATAACCGCAGTTTGATAACAAAATTACTAATAATAATAGCAAATGAATGTGTAAACACAAACGGGAATGTCAATGTCAAAATTACCTTGTCTCGGAGCTTACTACTTTCGCCGCTTGGTGCGCTTGCATCTTAAAAATTATCGCGGATAGTCAGAAATGTTTACAATAGCATAATAGCAAGCTACATTCGAAGTCACAAACATAAAATGGAAGTGTCGATATCCACAAAATTTCACTGAACAACTCAATTCTACTATCCTTAAAATAAATATTATTAAAAACAATATAATGCTCAATTAATACTATTCACAATCACAAAACATATAATAGAATTAAAATATTATTTTTAACAATTGTACCTATTCCGACACATGTCGTGTCGGGTAAATGTGCCACTGAAATGTCAAAGTCAAAAGTTTGTTAAATATCCTTTGTAGGTTAATTAATGAACGACAAATTTTTAAAATGTATTAAAAAAGCAGCACTTAAATTTTAATAAGGATTTAGGACATACAACTTTGCATTTGTATTTCTTATATAATATGGAAGTAAATCCATTGAGTGTGATTTTAGTGAAATCCGACAGCAAAGGAGACAGACTTCTGTTTCGGTATCCCTTCCAGGTTCAAGAAAATACTGAACCTTCAGGTACTCGTAGAAAAAACCCTTATACTCTACCAATTGTCGAAGATTTGTTGCAAAGCCCTCCGCAAC
This sequence comes from Anoplophora glabripennis, assembly GCF_000390285.2. Taxonomy (NCBI): domain Eukaryota; kingdom Metazoa; phylum Arthropoda; class Insecta; order Coleoptera; family Cerambycidae; genus Anoplophora; species Anoplophora glabripennis. The sequence goes on along the minus strand of NW_019416746.1, from coordinate 227,119 downwards.
CATCTTCAAATATAATCAAAGGGAGTTTGACAGGTTTCACTGACGAAGTTCTTTCTTCATTGTTCGCCGTCAAGAGTGAGTTGTACAACAGAAAATTTGAACTTAAGGTGAATGATGTGAGATTTGTGAGTCACCCAACTCTCTTGCAATTGAGAACCAAACAAGATGCGTCTGGGATTATGTTGATAAATATTGTATTTGCACTTCAGGCGTTAGCTAGTCACTCAGTAGGTAAGTTAAAGAAAATCTGTGGGGAGTTTCATAATTTTGTTTAAATTTCTTTTAGTAAAATGTTACCATGATTTGAGTAAAAGGATGGGGATTGTATTAAAACACGAAGAGAAGAGATGTGGATACATTTCTGAACAAACTCAGCTAATGACCAGCGTGCATGATGATTTATATTCAAATAATCCTGGAGCAGCGTTTCAGATAATTTTAGAAAAGTGTTCCCTTGCGAATAATATAAAGAAAATGTATGATGATTTATGTAGCACAGGTATGTTATTTTACGAATTTTGTAAGTGTTGTTTTAACATCTGTATTGAAAGGATTGGTAAATTTGAGAGTGAACAGATGGATTCCTTTAAGCTTTTGCCTGCCTCAAAAAGTGCACCAATGGCATTTGCGAGGAAAAATTGTAGAACCAGAGGATATAGATCGGTAAATAACTAAATAATATAAATATTTAGTGATAATATGACGAAAATTATATTTTCTAGGTGTTTAACAGCTTTGCGACCTTATCACAGTCTGTTACTACTGTATCCCGTACAACAGATGAATGACTTCACATCCTTAGATAGCTCTCCATCATTAGTCAGGCTTTTATCGCAATATTCCCCTTTGAAAAACTTACAGACCTTAGCCCTTGACGCTGATCTTACATTATCACATGTAAGTTTAATTACCCTTAATGTCTTAAAACTAAAGTTTGTATTGTTTAGGTTTTCGAACTTACAGCTCACCTAGTGTACTGGGCGAAAGCGACAGTAATATTTCCAGTTTGTTCTACAAACAAATATGTGATAGCACCGAATGCTCCTATACATTTAAACTCACCATTAATTGATAAGTTTAACAAGGCATTTCCAGGATCTAATCTTTTAAGGTTAATAAGTGAATTCTCCTTGCCTACTTCTCTCGGACAAAAATGCAACCCTTTGTGTCATCCGTCGCAGCAGTCCCAGTTAGTTCAGACAATCATATGGATGCTGCAGCATCATTTGTTGCTGCAGTTACACACCTACGTACAGTATATGCCAACTGAAAATGGGTTACATAGCAAAATGTAAGTGCTTATGAGAATATATTACTTTTTACTAATAATAATAATAATAATAGTTCTTCATTGGACAAACCAAATGGTTATCGACTGAAGTCCGTCAGCCACGTTTTTCCTTAATTTTATCAAAATTTCTGATCCTCGAAGTACTTTTGGCATGAGTTTCATCGTGCATAAACCAAAACTAGCACCTGTAAGTAATCTTCAAGAAGTACTGGAAGTACTTCTTCTATAGTGTTGGTGTCCAGTTCTTTATCTATTAAATTCAGTATCAGTGTTCTCAATTCGCTTGCCTTTTCGATAGTAGAAAAAAATTATTTTTGTGTTTCCCTTCATGTTTAAGAAAAAATAAAAAAAATCAAATTTAGTTACAGTGTTTGGCAAAGGAATTAAAGACAAATTCTATCCCTAGGAAATCAAATGAAATACTTTATTCCTTAGAACTAGAAATTGAAACAGTACCTTTAATTTACAAAATACATTAAAAGCTTCGAGTATTAAAAGTTGTATTATAATCTTTATAAATAAAAATTAAGAGGGCACTTTAGTTCTTAGAGTTAAAAAGTATTTGGTTATTAAAATAACATAAGGTCGTTTTCCCAGGGATTTTAATAAAAAGAACGCAAAATCTCCGTCTCCGAGAGGTAGCACCGTTTTATCTAGTTCATATCAGCCAAATGCCGAACACTCTCGGGCAGAATCGGAAAGTGGAGCCTCTACAATTTCTGAAACTCCTGAGTTGGTCACTCGTAGCATAAAGTACGTTTTAAGTAGTCATTTACGTTAAGTATGAAGTATATTTCTAACATTTTGTTTCAGTTTGGAAAATGTAAGTTTTACTTCTACTGAAGAAGATAAACAGAATTATCAAGAGGAGTTGTTACTTGACTTTCCAGATGAAGAAAGGACCTCAATATTTAAGGTACATTCAAGCTACTTACATGTTTCATTTTTATGTGCCACTTTAATTTCAGATTCCAGCTACAAATACACCTGAAGACTTAAAACTGTTCGCAAAACTATGCAGGAAGCAATATTTTCAAGGCAATCATCACATCGAGGAAATCATGTATCTTGAGAACCTGAGGCGAAGTCAGTTATTACAATTACTGGATAAATTTCGAGACGTTCTAATTACGTATGAAACTGAGGACCCTGCCATTGCTATGTTTTCCTGCTCTTCATAGTATTTCCGTGGTAACGTTATATACAGGGTGTAACACCGCAAGGTGCAAAAATATAGGAGCATTTTCCTCGTTCTAAGAATATGCCAATAATTTAATAAAAAAAATGTTTCAAATAATTTTTTTCGCCAATTCAATTATTTTCAGTTTTTATATTGTCTGCCATTGTACAGTATGTTTTTTGGGCATTATCTAACTTTATCTTTTCAAAAGTATATTATGCGTCTTTCAAAATCTTGTTGAATTTAAGGCCTACTTTAATAAGAACATATTCTATCTAAAACGTACCTTTTTGATGTTATTTGATGTTTTAAAACAAATAAGATTATTAGAAAAATATGTTAAAAAGATCTACAATCATAATTATTCAAAATGTTTACATTTTGATGAGGACAAATTCGATACTTTTTAAAATCATTAACACTACGAAGAATTTTGAGTGTAATGTCTCTAAAAGTTTTTTCTCGTTTTTGCATTGTGGAAGCTGAAGCATAAGTTTTACTAAAAAGTAAAAATAAATTTCTATAAGAGAAAGTTGAATTTTGTTAAATCGGGAGAGATGGAAAATTAAAGATTACTAAAAAGTTTATTTTGCAGAGATTTATTCATGACAATGTAACATGTATTTTACGGTATAATGTAAGAATTTTATATTAAAAAAAATACAGTTTTTTTTTTAAATTCCCTCACCATAGAAGGGCTAGTAACCAAAAAGGATCCCTCCTCACCCCCTCTATTCGAGTACAGCATTAAAACTTAAAAAGTCTAATTATCCTACCCTAATATACATTGGTAGAATCGAAAAAAAATTACATCTGTTTCTTTCAAATTTAACATATTTCCAATTAAAAAAATCATGTTATCTATCATCCAAAACTAGGAATTTCTAGCACTCGTAGTAATAATTATTTTTCAGTTTGAAATGTTTTAATAATTTATGGAAAAAATAGATTTTTCCATACTTGAATATATGACAAAAGACACCTTGTTGCTGTCACATTTAATTTTGTAGATATCCGATATTTGTGAGAATGCCGCTAATTCCATTTTTTTTTCAAATGTCAAATCTGACTACAATAATTTTATGTGGAAAAATTGATTTGGTTCAACTTTTATTACTAGAACTAGACTAATAGAACACCCACCAGCATACAAATATTTGTCGTTGAAGCCTTTTCTTGAGATACAGGGTGTTGAAATTTTACTAGCACCCCACTGGAAAAATATGTTTTATTACATTTTTTTTAGATTGGATGAGAATGATTCCTTGATTATTGAAAAGTATCGAAGGCCTAGGATCGCTATTTTCAACATTTTTTAAAAATTATTTAAATAATCCTAAATGAAGAGGTTCGGTCAATAGCCACCTTGGTTTACATACATTTTTTATGGTTTTAATGAAGACTAATTTTTTTTATGTTGGATGTCACTTTATTTATGTACTGATAAAATTTTATTTCAATATCTTGATTTGAACATAACATATTTAGTCACCTAACTTTTTTTGAAGAACACCTTTTAGCAAAAACGAGTGCATCAAAAGCAAATTTTTGTATAAGAAATATTCTTAAATTGGAATGAGGTAAACGCTTCTTTATTTTAACGTGTGGTGTTAAAATGTGATTGTATTAAATTATGATCAAAGTTAATAGTTAAAAAAACTACTTTAATTACTTTATAAGTTTTCTTGACATAATGAGAGTTTGTACTGGTTATTAAAGTGAATTGGTTGAGATTTGTTAATAACGAATGTCAAATTTTATAAATTGTTGATTATTATTTATTATACTTTTATACAAGGCGTCCCAAAAGTCACGGTTAAGCCGGCAAGGGGTGATAGGTCGGATCATGGATAACCAAAATCATTAAACGATTTAAATAAGAGTTTTTTAATTTCTGAATTATAGGCACCCAAAATATTCAGGGAAAAAGGTATTTTGTGATTGTTTTTTAATAAATATTGCAGAAGAACATTACTGTTACATTTTCCTCACAAAAAATTATTTTTCTTGGTTTTAAGGTTTTTAAAATTATTGCCTTACTATGACGGTTAGTTGAATCAACAAATTTGTTAACCTGAAATTAATCAAAATAATACAAAACATTTTCATTGAAATTTAATATTTTTGAAACAAAGTCAAAAGGAGCTATTTGTGTAAAAAAATAACCACCCATATACTTTTTCTTAAGTAACAAATGGTAACATTATGTCACTAAAATCTACTAAATGCACATGTCTCAAGATAAAAGGCTTGTATTTGAATTACCATGAACTTTAATCATACAATTAACATTTCCAGAAAGAGTGACCGCAAAAAACCTGTGATTTTCACCCGTTTTTTCACAATTCGCAGAGAATTAAAAAAAATATATAAAAATATATTTTTGGTTGCAAATTACTTGTCGTAAAAAACTGAAATGAGCATAGCGTTTAGTATTTTGAAAATTTAAAAAATCACCCCTACTTAGGGGTTGAAAAAATGCCAAAAATTAAGAATTTGAATATTTCCAATTGATATAAAAACTATTAGCATGTGAATTATCTTAATAAATTTTTTTCTGAATTTACAATTATTTCTGATATTCTCTATTTTTGGGGATGATTCCACCCCCTGAGCGCGCTTAAGAGTGGATTTTCAAATTCAACATGCTTATTTCATGAGAATAAATCTTTGTATCAAGAATCATTTGATAGAAAAATTCACATGCTAATAGTTTTTATATTAATTATTGGTAATATTCAATTCTTCATTTTGGGGCGTCTTTTCAACTTCTAAATAAGGGTGCTTTTCGAAAATTTTCAAAAAACTAAAAGCTATGCTCTCTTAATTTTTTATGACGAGTAATTTGAGACCAAAAACATATTTTTATCTGTTTTCTTTAATTCTCTGCGAATTGTGAAAAAACTGGCGATTTTTGCGGTCACTCTTTATATTCTTGGAACATAGCCTTTTCCATGTAACAAACATACAGAAGCAGTACTGCAAGAATTTTCTACGCCATCACTGCGTAGTTTCTTCCATACTTCGACATTTCTCTGACTGAGTTTTTGGTCACCGAAGAGGAGTTATGTCCCCAATTTTTGAGGCAATAGTTTCCGAAAACCCCTAATTCATCTCTTACAACGTCTGAAGGAAGTTTTTATTCTTTAACTCGTTTTTGCACATTTCTACTTTGCATAGGCGGGATTGAGGGGGGGCAAGGGGGGCAATCCCCCCCCCCCCTCCAATATTATTGCAATTCAGCTAAAAAGTTAAACTCAGAGTTAAACTTCAAAGGAGTCCAATTTCAATAGTCGTATGGATATAGATAAGAAAATTTTTCGAGAGATGTTTCCCCCCTCAATGATTTGGGCCAAATCCCGCCTATGCTACGTTGTGCAGAATAAACAAAGCAGAATAGAATAATTATTTTTCCTTTGCCATGCACTCTCCCTAATAACCTCAACTACCCACTGAAATTTTAAAACTCAATTAGTAACTGATTTTTATGTTTTTCTTTAATATTTTACACGACGATAAAATATGTTATAAATTCGTGAAATGAATTCAATTAAAATTTTTCATTCATCGATAAATTATTATTTTCACAATAAATAACTATAAACCGAGGAAAAAATTTTTTCTAAAAAATCGCAACAGTAATGGAATAATTTTTTTTTTTAGGTCCTGATTAGTCAAGATTACTCAGTAATATTCAGCTAAAAACAAACACGAAATACCTAATGTTGTAATTGTGGCACCCGAAATATTCGCCTAGATTAGCGATGATCATGAATTTAAAAAAGTGCTTATATCACGAAAACTAAGAGACTACTAAGGTTGAATTTCGTTGCTCTGGCCCTTGGCGTCTTGGCATTGACTTTTAGGACAGCCTGTATAATCACCCGTCTGTATTAATATATTATTTTACATATTTATATATTTTTTATGAGACATTTCTTAATTTTTGTAAGCTTTATAGTGAAAACATTTTATATAAATAAAGATTTTTTCCCTTTTACATCGCTATTGATTTCGGAATTTTTACTGAGTTATTTTAAAAAAACTTTATTTCTATTTACAAATATGTTAACAAAATAACAGTAATGTAATAATTTTACAAAGATATCACTTAAACGTAATACTGATTCAGGCTTCGCAAATAGTTCCCTTGATGGCCTCATCGACTGGAACTTTGAATATCCTGTAGTTCACCTCTTCTGGGTTGAGATCTTTGTAGATGAAAATCGGCATCTTATCAGAAAGTATCCACAGATTCCTTTCGTGATCCAACTAAAAAAAGTGAAATTATTTAGTCAATCTCATAAACATAAAAACAGTGTAAAGTAATACCTTCATGTCATTGGTGAAAATTAGATTTTCGTGGTCTTGTACGATTAAACCGAGGTTCTCCGGGTTTAGGGGTTTCTTTGTGTTCCAGCAAGCAACCCCATCCTTGCATAGTTGTGTGAGGAACAGTATATTGGTTTTTTCATCCAATACCGAAGCTGATGTTTGACTGCCGGGTCCTTTGGAACCTTCAAGCTGCAATTCAAATTATAATACAATATTGACATAAGGAAGTAAGTTTGAGATGAAGTACGTACTTTAAACATGTTGTACTGGCTTGGATCTGTTGCTAACGTTTTGTTTCTCAGTACTTCTGTATTGACGGAAAATTCATTGGTGCTAGCCAGAGCATGGAAATACAATGTACGGTACCTACAAAATATAAATTTATATTTACAAAAACAGATTTATGTAATGAGTCCATTACAATTTTGAATTATTATTATTTTGAAAATGAATGTCTCACCATCTACTGGCCAAAATATCATCTACACAATCGGTGTTACAGTGGTCTCGGCTTGTAAAACCAATACTGGTTATACATTTTGCTGCTAGATGACGCTATTTAACCAACTCGTTTGTTTTTAAATTTTAAAGGCCAGTTGTTGCCATTTGTGACTGTTTATTGAAGTTTAAAATGGTTAAATTGATAAAAATTAGTATGATTCCGAACAAAAAATAATAAATATACAAAATGCTTTTTATTATAAACGTGTGTTAGTGTTTTACGAAATTTCATACTGATTTAATAATATAGAATAAAAATAAGGTTATGGACATTTCAATATGATTGTGTAATGTAATGTAATATGTAATAATAAGCACTTGAATCTAGTTATTGATAGGTATATAACAAAAGAATATTTTTTTAATTTCTCAAATTGAAGCCTCACCCATTTTCATTTTGTGGACTGAGTGCTAAGCCGAAAAGTCCATCGGTCCATTGGAAGTTGACCCCACCAATGGTGAGATCTCCGCTAAGAGGGTCGAAATGGAAGAAGTTGTGCTTGATTCTCCAAGAGTCGTTTTCTGCGAAAGAGTATACAACCAGTCCATAACCACCAAGATCGGGTATGTAAGCAAAAGCTTCGTCGCATTTGTCAGGAGTTGCATCAACGACCTAAATCAATAAAAAGACTATTAATTCTGCATTTTATAAAAAAAATGGTGAAAAAAAAATAAATGGATGTAAAACCAGACTGGATAAATATATAATAATAATACGTCTGGTTCTGGTGAAAGCTCATTTATTTAATGACAATGGCGGTAATAAGTGGGTTTGTACAGCAAGATAAAACAAAATAAACATGTAATCGTTATGTTTGGCAGACACGCGAGGCGAATATATTACAGTTTGTTTGGATGTAAGTGATTATACCCTTTGAATACATAAGTAATCACATATTTATAAAACGAATCATGGGAGTAGGTACCTAACTTGTTTATTGTTGTTCAGATAAGCAAATTAAAATTATAATGTAGCTTTTAAGAATACCGTGGGATAAAATAAAATTTTCTAACTGAAAATTTTACGAAATTTTATTAATTTTCAACGAAATGTTGTGTAGTATAGTATAGGGTGGACAGATAATTTTCTTAATAACATAAGGGCAGAAAATTAGCGCCAGTCTCATGCAAATTTTAAATATAATGATGTAAAGTTCTTAGGTGAACCCAGGGATCGTGATCTAATGTCATTTATTTGATGTAATACAAAACTTTGTTACTCGTCAACTGTTCAAATAAAAGAAATGGTATTTCACTGAGATAGCAAAAGAAAAGTAATATCATATACATTGTGTAACAACGTCGCTGTTGCAATTTGACGAATGGGCATTAAGATGTTAGTGAGTTCAAAAAGTTGGACATTTTTTTTATAGAGGAAGTCTCTTTGCTGGATGTAGTAATTGAAGCGTTATTTCTCTGACGGTTGATTATTAGCCCAAGCATTATAGAGAAGTGCTTACAGAAATTATTATTTTTCGAGATATATCATTTCTTTGGAAAAAAGGCGCTCTCGAAAATTGGCTAGATTTTCTCAGTGGATGGCCCTACAGTAACGATTTTCTGTTTATTTTCTTCGTAAAGAATTGTATTACGATGCTATTAAAAAATTTTGACGATTTTATTAATTTAAAATATGACTGAAAAATTGCACTTTTTTTTATGCATTTCAATTTTTATTTAATGAAAATGACTTTTAAAGAAAGAAGTTGCTGACATTTTTTCATGAATTTAACAAAAAAATGCTTTTAACCTTCTAAAACTGTTTTATTTAAAACTCTGAAAACCGATAACGTGCTTTCTAAAAAATGGCTCGCGCTTACAAAATCTTTGATATCTCGGCTTCTGGACCATGTACAAAAATTCTTTTGTATTTAATCTGGGGTAGCTTGACGAACTACCACGAATATTATAGTTATTTTCGTCTTAGAGCAAAATAGTCTCGGAAATGTTTAATTTTTATTTAATTTTACAAGCACATAAGGATTTTTGTACGTAGTACAGAAGCTGAAATATCAAAGATTTTGCAAGAGCGAACCATTTAGAATGAACGTCATTAGTTTCCAGAGCTAATATTAAAAATCAATGAAACATATCCTATTATTTTCTTCTTGAAAATATAAGTATTCCGTAATAACCTCCATCAAGCGCATCGCTGTAAAATGTTAATTGCGTCCTCTATATTTTTTTAATTAAAAAAGTTACCTGGGTTCCAGAAGGTTATAGAAAAATACTTTTTTAATTCGTAAAAAAATATCAAGAATTTCTTTGTATAAAGTAAAAATTGAAATACTTATTTGAAAAAAAAAACATGCCCAAAAAAGCAATACATATTTTCATTCATTTTTTGATCCTTAAAATTAATAAAATCGTCAAAATTTTTTAATAACATGGTAATATAACCCTTTACGAAGAAAATAAACCAAAAATGGTTACTCAGGACCATCCGCTGAGAAGATTAGCCAATTTTCGAAAGCACCTTTTTTTCAAAGAATCAATAATTATATCTCGAAAAATAATTAATATTTTTAAATTTTTCAAATTTTTTTTTTAGCTTGCTACAGGCTATGCTTACAGTAAACGGCAAATATGGGAACGTAACTGTAAAGGAGTTACAGAAGAAGAGAAAAGATAATATTTTTAATGGTTTTTTCGATATATCTCGAAAAGTAACAAAGCAATCGATACATGTTAGTCAGTCGATAGATCTTTTTAAAACCTACAACTTGCTCATTAAAATTTTTCGATCGGAGATATAGTTTTTAGTTATTTAAGAAAAACTGTTTTTTGCATGTTTGTGAATTTTTTTGGCCATGTTTACCATTTTGGATCGAGTTTAAAGAACAAGAAACTCAATTTAAAATATAATTTCCTATATGGTCATATTTTTTTCCAGCAAGCCTTATTTTAAAACTTAATTTGTGGTATGGTATACTCATCACCAATTTAATTTTTATTGAATTTGTAGGCAAAACTTTTATTTTTTGCACCTTTATAGATCATAATTCTAATTCAGCATAAAAGTAGGTGAAATAATTGATTTTTTTTTTCTTTTTTGTTTTTATTTGGACATATTGTCGTTAAACTTGCCGACCACGTCTTGCTCTTATTGTTCTTGTTTATGTGTATGTCCGTGTACACTTATTACAATTATTTTGTTTACTTTAGCGAGAGGAATTAGTCTTGAAAGTTTGATGCAATACAGCTGTTACATCCTCTTATATCTACAATATTTTCATTGGGATCTTGAATAGGATACTCACAATATTGGCAAAGAAAGACTCCTCTCCTTTGAGGTCACTATCCTTCAGCGTATACCGACGGATCAGCTTGTCGGTTTTAAGGTCGAAAATAACGATAGCAGGTGGGGAAACTAAATTGGGACTCCCTAGGATATCAGCAAGGCCAGTGTCCATGACCCACAGTCTGTCGCAGGCGTCCACTTTGACTCTAAAGGTTGAGATAACTGCATTTTCCGTCGGTTTCTCCTCTCCCTTTGGGAGGGTGTTGGCTTTCCAGTCAGGGTAGGGGATGAGAGAGGCAGTTTTGTTTGCTGGGGTCAAAGGTACGTAGTTCAGGGAAGAAGCCACTCCCGCCTTCCATCTGAAAAAAAGACCAGATATATTTCTTAGTCATTTTACAGCTTGTCAAATAATGTAATCGGTGTTACCAGATAGTCTAAGATTTTCTCACAATCTGTACATTTTTATTAAAAAATCAGTAGATTTACATATATTTGTTAAAAATAGGAGTTTTCGAAAAATATGGTAAATCTTTAAAGACTGGCTGAAATCGGAAATATATATAGATAATGTGGGTACACATGCCACAAGTGATTCATTTTTAAGCATTACGTCAAGAGCGCCAGCAGGACGCCGCCGGACGCACCAGTGTTCCAGGAAGAGTCTCCGGCGGACTGTCGCCGGCGACCAGATGCGTACTCATATACCTACGACCGACTCCACACACAGGGACTCTCCAACGAACACTCGCCCCGTCAACACGTCTTTTTCTATACAACTTAGTTTTCAATAAAATACTTTAACATTACAGTTGAGAGAGCGTTTTATTCTTGCTGTACAGCGAAAGCAACCCTCAAAAATAACAAAGGGTTAAGTATAGAACCCCGTGAAACACCACATCTTATTGGAAGGATATTTGATGTTTTAGAACTAATAATCACTTGTTGTGTTTGATTATATGATAGTTTTGAATTATTAAGGTCCAGAGTATCAAATGCTTTGCCATAATTGAGCAAAACAAGGCAAGTGCATTGGTTGGTATCCGTAGCGGACATTATTTTTTTTAATATAGAATTTAATAAACTATTACGTAATATATTTAAATTTGAATTCAATTATCGAAGCATATAATTATATTTATTTAATTTTTCGTTGTATCGCATGTATTTTAAAGTGAAAGTTATAAGATGGCGAACGTCAGCTCTTATAGGAAGGTAGACTGTCATGGTTCAGTGTCAACGCTGATCTGAGCAGATATGTGACCAGTCAGGTGATATTAAAGAAAAAAAATGATATACTTGGGCGCCAACCTACACAAAATTGATGGTATTGAATGGATAATAATTAAAAACAGATTTATGTATTCTATATTTCTCAGTGTCTTGCATTTGCCTAATACATATAGATGTAGTGAAGCTCGATGAAGATGTTCCGCCAGTGATCTGGTTCTCTTGTTTTAGTAATCAATTTATTAAGGTTGTTGTATACAGTTGAACTGCTAAGTTAAAAACTACTAAGCTTGATCTTCTTTCTAAATTCAAGTAAAACTTTAAAGATTGTGAGTTTTGAAATATATAGCGATTTCTGTTAATAATATCAATTTACCAATAACAAATTTACTTTATCTTAAAGTAATTAAATATAAGTTTGTTTAATTATGGTTAAACAATTAACTAGGTAAATTAATTTGAACCTAAGTATCCTTTATTGCATAAGCATGCAAATCTATCAAATTATAAAAACTAATATAAAGAAATCTGCAATGTAAAGAAATTTTCTTCTGCTACAAAATTGTTTAGTATAACATTTTTCTTGTACAAAATTTACTCGTACTTATTTTTTCTGGTACGCTGTAAAAGAGGTTAAAAAGGAGAACAGGTTTTGATTAGCACATGGTCGTCTCAGCAATGAAGGTCAAAGAAATGTAGTTTAAAAAACTTGAACTGATATTTAACAATTTGATTATAATTTTGGGGATACATAAATGTTCAATAAATTACCTTTTAAAGATGGAATTTTTCACACACGTGATTTTAACAAAGTTAAACGGGTCGCTTTTATTACATTTCACTCGGGCTTATCATTCTACCAGATATTGAATTTAAAAAGGCTTTTAAACTCGTTCTGACCAGGTTTAATTACATTTTATTGAATAAAAAATCAATCAGTTTTGATGTTCGAAGCGAACTTAAATATAAACTGATATGTAGGTACCTAAATATCCTGATTTGATCCAACTTCGATTCGTATTAATATCAATGTTGCATATCTTTAAAGTGTTTATCCGTTTTTCATTTATATGTGTAGGTATACAGGGTGATTCGGTCATAATGTCATTAATTTTAAGGGAATTTAGAGAAACATGAGTAGAATACAAATACGCGATTAAAAAAAATAAAATGCATATTTATGCTGAAAAAAAACATTTTCAAATCATTATTTAAGTCCCTTTTCGGACCGCTTCTGACCGCTGACCTACAAACGTTTATCGAGAGTGAATCTTAGCGTATTCGGTCACTAACCTAGCTTTTACTGTGTTTTTAATAGTGAACGACAAAAACCGACCTTTTCTATCTAGACACATGAATGGATAAGATATTTTTTATTTATATTTATATTAAAAATTGGTATAAAAGGGTTTTAGATAGTCCTGAATAAGAATCCGGTGCAATTAGCCATGACTTAGACACGAAAATACCAAAATTATACATTCTACTCCTTTTTCTGAGATCTATCAAACAAGAAAATGTTGAAACAAATGGGTCAACAATTAACAATTTTACATGGGTGGCTAATTCAGTGGGACACACTGTATACATAATAATAAAGTTGTATCGCATAACATAAACATGTTTACTAATTTGATCTTTTTAATATTCAGTTTCAAGTTTAACATGAATTTTTAATTTTAAAGCAGTTACAGTTACAAATAACAAGTAATATCATAAGCACAAACATGCACAAAAATTGCAGTCTCAATCTAAATTTCTTGTAATTTTTCCAAAAGATGCATACCTATTTTTAAAATAATTGACCGAAAAAGTACCTATTTACGAAAGTACAAAGTTCAATGAATGGTTAAGAGGCTACTTAGCGACGTCTGCAAATGCGGAGTGTCGAGTTTCATGGCCTTCTACTCTGCTTATAGGAAATTATTTAAAATCCGCATTAAACTTTCTTTACGTGAAAAAGATAAACGAATTGTGTTTGTGTGTCATGGTGATATCCCAATTTGTAAATGTAAATAAACTCAAAGTAAGTCATGTGTATTTTTTATGAATATGCGGGAGACAACATTGTAATAAATATGACGTGAGGCATGGGCGTCGAGTAGAGTATTGATGTTTTTTATTGAGATTAATATGGTTTGTAACATTCATACCCCTCATAACTTTTATAGAAGATTGTTCTTTGATTGATGTTCAAGGGTAAAAGGACAAGGCCGACCAAATGAGATCAATCGAATTATTTTCAGATGGCGACTTACCTTCAGAAATGCAAAATTTACTGAATTTGTAAATGTCGTATTTTACCATAAATCACATTTCTATGCTGATGTATTACTCTTTTGCAGAAAATGAAACTGACAACTAGCTATTCAGAGAATTATTGATGATATAAATTCTTTTTTAAATATATCTTAACAAAGAACAATGTTAAAAAACAACCATGAAACCACTATTTTTATTCTAATTTTGGGGTGCTGAAACGACGGTAACACAGTGAAAATAACCCTTGTATGGAGATAAAAAAATAGTTTATTATACAATGAATTATTTATTAACCAGATTGTAAAATACATATCTGTAATATATTTTTTGTTGAGCAACTAAAATCAGACGGTACAAAGAATAGCATTCTAAATCACCTGGCTCATATTATACCTCTCACCCTCTTATGGGGGTGAAAACGACTATTGTGGACATAAAATCCAATTTAAAAAAAATTCTTTAACGGTCATGGTAATAGTTCATATCAGTTGTAATATTTGCAAATAAGAAAGTATTCAGTAAAGAATATAAAATTACCTTTGACATCTGTTAAATATGCGAATAGTAAATAAAATAATTTATTGTTATTATCATTAAAATGGAAAATATATAAAATAATAGAAAGAAAAGAAGGATTGTTCCCCGAACTTTCAATAAATAATTCCTGGCCAATAGTGTCACGATTTCGAACCATAATTATTGGTCACTAGAATTAAATATTTATCCCAACACCATCAGTTTCAAATTCAAGTTTCAAACCGCAAATTTTCTTAGAAGAAACTTATATTTGAATACCTAAGCAGAAGAAAAACCCAATATTATGCCACTGTTAACTTTGTACTGTACAACTGACAAATTCCCAAATCGAAATACCACAACAGGTGTGTTAATTTATTATTAATTTGAACATCATATCAAATGAAGAAATAAAAATAATTATTTTATGGTACTTGGAGGCGTTCGAGGACTATTTAATTATAAGAAATAAATAATTCAATGTTCACAGGTGTTTTATAATAATTGTAAATAATAGTTGTTATGATTTATGCCATTACACCACAAGAAAGTTATATCAGTCACATGTTTTTTATTGGAATATTTGAAATTGATTTTTATATATTTTAAAATTGCTTGTTCACTTCCAGATTTTACCCTTATTTTCATTTGAATCAGCAGAATAAGTTTAGATTATATTAAATTAGGCTGGCTCTACAGTTTTTTAATATTTTTTTCAAAAAATTATACATTTACATTCATACATTTATATGAAAACAATACCTAAGTAAAAACCTAGATATTTTGAACTAAAATGATCTGTTGACCTTTTGATAGCTTTATCGTTTTGGTAAAAACTTGCAATTTACAAAAGTGATACGTTTTTCATCTTAATATAATAATTTGCTTAGAATGTGATAATTTGCTTTCTTTGAAACTTTCAAAATCCTGTATCTCAACAACGAAAGCTTCAAGAAAATGTTTATATATGTAAATATTCTTAAATTTATACATTCTTTTACTTCTGCCGTTGTTGTGTTACACCCTACATAATTTTAAACAGGAACTTTATATTATTTTGATAACGATGGCTCCACGCCACTGGCGAAAACGGTTCTTTTCAAGATTATTTTACAACATATATCAATTTCTTCTATTTTTTGTGGTAAACCTTGCTATGTAAACATAATTTAATACCTACACCGCAACAAAAAATACATACTACGAATAATTTCGAATAGAGGTCAAGTTCTACAGCAACCACACAGAAGGATACAGAAATCGATTACTCTAATTGAAATTTCACGATTAACTAGTAACAGACCGTGGTAATCGGCATAAACTCATGTTAAACGTTTAGAGGACGTCCAGGTGGACGTAGTCGTTTGGTCTGGTTAGGGAGCTCCACGCGTTTTTCTAAGGAGCAACTTGGTTTAAAAAGGAATG
Source organism: Anoplophora glabripennis (assembly GCF_000390285.2). Lineage (NCBI taxonomy): Eukaryota > Metazoa > Arthropoda > Insecta > Coleoptera > Cerambycidae > Anoplophora > Anoplophora glabripennis. The sequence continues at coordinate 211,141 of NW_019416746.1, read as the reverse complement.
TTCTTCGTGACTGAAAATAATACTGTTTGGTCAAATATATAGATGGAAATCAATTAATGTTAATGATGTATCGAAACTCAACTTCATATCGTCCCGCACTTAAGACTGATTCCTTTGTAGCTTTTAGTAATATCAAATACAAAACACATACAAAGTACACTAGGGTGATTTTCGATACACTGCTCCCTTCCTAAATCAGCAGTTAGACACTGGTGCTGGTGCTATTGGGTCAAACGGTCCAGATGAACAATATTCATTTTCACTATGGATCCTCTCTGAATACTGCAGATCACGTCGTTGATCCTCTTGATTACCGTATGTCGATCACACCAGGAATTCTGGAGTTTAGGAGATTTTACTTTCTTCCTTACTGGGTTGTACACCCATACTAGATCTTCTGCCTGGAAACCATTTATGCTGGCTCTGACATTATATGCTGTTTTCTGCTGACCGTTTTGAAACTTCATTTTCTCTCGGATTTTGTCCTCAACGACATTGATTTTTTTGGCTAACTCAGATGGGTAGTCTTGAGGCGTGTCAGTTTGATCTTCTGGTAGGCCAAAAACAATGTCGAAGAATAGTCTCAAGTCCTGAGCGACGACTATGCTGACTGATGTTCTTTCGGTAGCTTCATGGATTACTGACCTACAGGCCAGTAGGAAAAGAGGAGTGCGATGCCAGTCAGATCCGGAGGTAACGATTTCCAGATTCTGTCTGGGGGAGCGACCCGGCGACGTCTACTGCGATTCTTTCTAGATCTCATGGTACTGGAACAGTCAGCACATCGGCGACTCCAATCTCCTCTGCCTAGAACAGCCTTTCTCTGATTTTTTCTGTCTTGTTCACGACGAAGTGTCTTCCATCCATTCCACCATGGACTTCTCTCAACATTTCGTTGTTTCAGTTTCTTAGTCATCTGGATTTTTCTACTGCTTCCTCAGTAATCCACTTTCGAGAATCAGTGAGTTCCATATTGCCCTTAACATTGATGATTTGACGATATTTTGTCTACGTTGCAGTTCTCTCGAGTCTCATGTTTTTTTTTCAATTAATCGATTTTAGATTGTCATCATTTCGTAGAACTTCGCTAGTTTCCTAATTTTCAATTGTCCGACTGCTGTTCTTCCGGACAAGTTTCCAAATTCCTTTATCCCTCTTCGATTGCAATGTGAGCATCTTTTGCGGGAATGGTCTTCTGGATACTGCATCTGCTTTCCACGAAATCGTCCCCTTCTATGCTCAATGGGGAAGTCATGTTCTTATCGGTCAGGAACTGCTCTATGGTCTTTGAAACACCGCGACTTAGTATCTTCTTTCTTACCACAATTCCAACATTCGAGTATTTCTCTTCGAGTAATAGTTTTGGCAGATCCAATATTTAAATGACGTTCTACCTCAGTCAGCCAACAATATTCTCTCTATATACGGTTTATTTTACTTCTTTGAATACCTATTTGTAATATATTTTTTGCTCATTCATTCTCTGTTTTCCTCATATCTGGGGTTATTTGTCTCACTCGCTGTGTCCCATAGATGTTTGTGTTGCAGTCATAAATTCCATCTCATTGATTGTCTTACACCTTATAATCGTAAGTCTTGCTTTTTTTCACAGTTGTCAACACCGTCAATAAATACCTGATCAGCTAGCTGCTCCATGAAGTTCTGTGAGGCTGTTGTATATGCCAAGTGAACTGAACGGAGTAAGTCGGCCTCATACTGTTGTACACTATCTTTTGTTTTTTGATTGCTTATTTTTACCTATGCTTGGTAGACCTGCTTTAAGTATTTGTCACCAAGATGGGGGCCGAATTTTGGCTTTGATGAGACTATTTAATTTTGACAGTTCCCGTTAACGTTTTCAAATTCTTTCTTCATATCACAAATTCTATTATTTACGATTGTAATCTCTTCTTCCATTGCTTTCTCTATGTTGTTGCATTGGTTATCTGTATCTGTCTCGATATTATTTATTCGACTGGCTGTCCCATCTAATTGTTTCCTCATGTCATTTTCATATCTTCTATTTTTCTTCTTACGTCACTTTTGAGTTCTACGTTCAGTCCTTAATGCATCCTGTCGTGTCTTCACATCAGACTCTTCTTTCTTAATTCTTCTTAATTCTTAATTTCCCTCATCATTTTCATAAGCCATTTCTGCTACTTTAGATCTTGTACTTATTTATTGTCTTCTCAAATTAATAATCCTCAAAATTCCACTTCTGACATCAATTTGCAGCAAATTTCCTTTATTATCACAATTTTTATAAAAGTTTTCAAACATTAACTCATTGAAACATTGAACTCTGACGTTTCACAATAATACAGTTTCAATTTAACCTTAGAAACACCTCCCCTAGTTTACGAGTTTAAAAAGGTTCTTTTTAGAGTTGGGTAAAGGTAATGATGCCGTTCAACCTGGTTTAGCTATATTTTGAATAAACTGTAAGCAACATTCTGAATTCGCCAGAAAACGTCTTACAGAATTGATGTTTGATTATCGGTTCGTAGAAGTTACTTGCTAAGTATTACAAAAATATTTACAAGAATGTGCTGATAAATTTCTTGTTACAGCAATCATAATTTGTATGAAAATATGATCACATTAAGATAGCGCACAGCATAAAAAAACGCATAACAAAATAATAACAAGAGAACACATAAAATGTATTAAAAATCGCTAAAAAATCTACAATAATTGTTTAAAATGTCTCTCATTTTTTTGAGTTGTGTTTGTTAAAATTATCATCTACACAATGCCAACAAGAAAGTCAGATTTTGTAAAACAAAAGAATCGCAAACTATAACAAATAGACTGTGTACAATTTTATGTACAGTTTTACTTAAAGTTATTCATAATTCAAAACTTGGTAATTTTAGCATCTAACGAGCGTTCAAATAAAAACGTGGTCGATGTTGGCTCTGACACATTGGTCGTAGGGCGACCAACGATATAGCGACCACCTTAGCCTCATTTCTCAACGAGCTGTATAGCAGCTGTCAGTTTCAATAACGTTAATGACTATATAACTTTATTTTAAAGAATAATCGTGATAACAATAACAAACAATTAAAGGAGCTGCGGAAAGTGTCCCCCTCCTTGTTATAACAATAAATTAAAGCAGCTGCTGAAAGTGTCCCCCTCCTTGTTCCAAGCACTTTTCACACCTGTTCCTCAAAGAATTAAAGACATTTTCTAAGATGCTCGGGGTATTGTTAATTTCACGAATCTTGTCTATAAGTCGAGCCTGCAGATGGTTTAAATCAGGAATAGGCAGTTCAAAAATAGTGTTTTTAAGGTAAGGCCACAAAAAGAAATCACACGGCGTAATATCACATGACCTCGGTGGAAATTCATGTTCAGCATTGAGACTTATTAGTCGATTTTGGAAAACTTCCCTCAACATATTCATCGTCTCGCCTGCCGTATGTGCCCTTGCGCCATCTTGTTGAAAGTAAAAGTTTGTAATTTCGTTTTCTTCCAGCTGGTTAACAAAAGGAGCGATAATTTCTTCTCTATACCTTTGCGCAGTAAGAGTACCATTAAAAAAAATAGGTCCATAAATCCTCCTTCGATTGAGAGCACACCAAACTCCAATTTTTTGAGCGTGTAGAGGGCCCTCGACAAAAAAGTTATCTGGTTTTTCAGAAGACCACATTCTCATATTCTGTGAGTTTACGTAACCACTTAAATGAAACCAGGCTTCATCAGAAAAAAAGGTGATATTATGAAGTTCACCGTAGTTGTTTAAAAACCATTCACAAAATACAGCCCGTCGCGGAAAATCAACTTCATGAAGTTCTTGCTGACAAGTTAAACGATAGGAGAACAAACGCAAATCTTTTTTTAACACTGTGTGGCAGGTACCGACTGATACTCCCACCATTTGTGATAAAACACGTACAGAAGTTCTTGGCGCATTTTCCATTATTTGTTGGACATTTTCTTTTAATTCTTCAGTCCGCTTTTTAGGTCGGCCGCTTCCTTCTTTTCTTGTTACACTGCCCGTTTCACGAAAAACATTAACACAACGCTGAACTGCACTTTGAAAAATTTTGTACTCAACAACGCCGGGAAATTGATTTTGAAATTCTATGAAACATTCCTCAATAGAATACTTCCATATTCCATCAATCTTGCGTCCATTTCTAAAGTAGGACTCTATGATAAACACTTTTTGTTCTTGAGAAAACACCATTTTAAACGCTTTTTAAAACGAAAATATTCAAATTGATAGCGGCGATATAGCGCTTTGACAGATGACGTTTAAGTTCATTTGCTATACGCTACGCCCTACGTCCAAATTTTCAGAACCAACTTGACCACGTTTTTATTTGAACGCTCGTTATAATATTGTATTATATATTATTTTTGTAATTAAAAATGTAATTGATAGATGATGCATTTATATTGAAAATTGTATCTTATCACGTTTCTAAGATATTTAATATTTTCAATGATGATGTAAACATTTCGCACCCTTGCTTCAAAAGTGTCACAAGTCAAAATCCTTCATTTTTCAGAAAAGATGAAAAAGCTCTAGCGACAAAAGTAACTAAATTGTTTAAAAACATTATTGATGATTATAAAGGTTTCAGCAAAGGGGCCAAAAACCAAATAGCATTTTGGAACCATTTTAACTGCAACTAACTGAAAATCAAAATCAATGGTGGTATTATGTCAAAAATTGAATTTTTTGAGTTGTGACACTTTTGAAGCGAAGGTGCGATTTATTTTTATACATTAAATAAAATCAAAACAGTACTACTAATATTTGTTTATTAAAGTAGAGCTCAAATTATTGATATTAACATACGTACGGACGAATCCATCTTAAATTGGACGCTCTGTATATACCTCACTATCAATAAGTAATAAATGTAGCGTGTGGTTTTCTCTAATAGTTACTTTTATTTTCTGATCGAATTGGACTGGAAAAAATTATTCAACAGGACCTACAACAATGTAGAGTGACTGTCTGTTTAACATTGTAGTTCAAGGATATGCAAAAAATAAAGGCTGTAAAATTGTAATAATGCTCGAGTCACAAATAGTTAAATAGTTCCTTGTTGCATAATATTGAAATATCGAATGTTGTATATCTGACAGGTGTTATGAGATGTTAGTTTTTACGTGCACGATATTCACGAATCTTGTCTTTTTTTATTAGATTAACATTTTTTTGGGGGGGATTTACATATTTTGTTAATTAAATTGTTAATAATAAGTGGGTCTTTATTTACATAAACAAGTATTCATTTTGATAAGAGCTGGGTCAAAAAACGGCCTAATAAGTATTATCAATAGTAATTAATCATACCCAAATTATTAGTTTATTTAGAATAAATATATGAAGAACTGTGATTATTTTATCTATTTTTATGTACAACAATGATACCTATTTTTAACTTTAAAGTTACAAACAGCAACACTTCAATATTTTATAAATAATATTTATGTATATAAACTAGTTGTTTTGCTTTTATTTTTTGACTTTAATCCATTATGAAACTCGTAGAAAGTAGTTGATAAAATTTGATTTAATAATAATAAGAAATTGGCAAGTATTTTTTATAAAGTACTATTTTGTGTTTGGTTGCGAATAGATTCTATTCTATTCAACAGAATTTAGTGCAATGACCCCCATTAGCACTACTAGCAAAATTATATTTGCATTTCTATTTTACACCTAAGTTCATAGTTATTAAAAAATATATAAAGTGTAAATGGCAAACATTTAATAATCTCCCTTTTCATTTTATAAACAAAATCTGGAATCGAATTCAAAACGAAAGAAAAATCTAAGAAAAAACGTAGTTGAACAGATCTGTAGCTATACAGCTTATGCCTAGAGCTAAAATATATAGGTTGCTTACGAACTAGCTTCCAACGTAACTTTTTTTGATTTATTGATTTTAAGTTTTTTTTATTAATGTAATTGAATTTTATAATTCAAAGCTCTGATCAACCGGACCATTTTTATTTTGTTGAAAATTAAAAAAGTACTGTAGGTACTTTTTTATGGAAGAAAATCCTAGGGTTCTAATTCAGGGCCACCTGAAATGCAAGAGTATACATTTTTTGTAGTAGCAGTATAGCGTGTTTCAAATCTAAAGAATCTAAAAAAAGTTAGGACTCATCCAAAAAAAATTGCAAATTATTACAACAGATTTGCTAAGTTATACTTGAAGGTTTCTATTTAATAGTTATATAATATAATACACTAGGCACAGAAATTAAGTAATATTAGAAGAATCTCAAAATTTTGGTTGATTTTCAAAGAGTTGCAACTTGGAGGGAAATAGTCGTAGAGAAAATCAAATATAAGGAAATTGAAGCTTCAAGTTTCTAGTTTTCGGATCTGGAGTTTAATTTTTTTTTTAATTAGCGTCAGCACTCAGCAGTTTTTGAGTAATCATAGGAAAATCTACTATAAAAAAATTGCAAATTTTTGTTTTTCTTTAAAAAAATTTGTTTTATCAAAAACCAATAATTGTGACTTGTAAAGAATACTTTGTAGTTTTCAAAACCCTGCTTATATTTTCTATACGCCCATTGTTTCCCAAAAATGATTTTTTTGCTTTGATTGACGATAACTCTGCGACAAATCATCGTACAGGGCTCCGGGACCGCTCAAATTGAAACTGAAATTATGTAAAAAGAACTTTAAGGTCAAATTACCAAAATTTTTGAAGTCCATAGGCCTTTTTAAATAAAAATAAAAATTTGCAATATTTTTTTCGTTGATTTTGCTATGATTACTCAAAAACTGCTGAAAATGTTAAACTCCAAATCCGAAAATTAGGCACTGGAAGATTCAATTTCTTTATTTTTGATTCTCTCTACGATCATTTCCTGCCAAGTTACAGCTCTTTGAAAATCACCCAAAATTTTGGGATTCTTTTAATATCCCTTAATTTCTGTGCGTTGTGTAGTATAAACCTTGTACCAATCATGTAATTATTGCTCATATAACATGGTGTACTAAGGAAAAACTGTAATTGTCAAGAATTGTCATAACACATTGTATTGTACCTACTAAGAAATTGGTACAATTTGTTACAGGTCAACCTAATTAAGAATTCGTTTGAATTTTCTCTAAAGAAAATCCTGATACTTAGTATTTCTTTAATTTTTGCACCAAAAAAATAATGGCCATGACTTTGTATTATAGAGAGAATGGGATATATCTAACGCTTTTTCAGGAAATTTATCTAACAAAAAATGTTCCTTATAATCGGTCAGTAAATAAAAGAAATTTAGGGAATGTTTGTCCTCAAGAAGAACATCCTGTATAACGCTAAAAAATATGGACATTGTGATGGTTTACATGTTGAAATTAAAATTCTAGGTTAGTGCAAGTTACAAAACATTAAGAAAAATGTCATTTGTTCTCAGAGCTAATAAAGACATTTCTATGTATTGACTGGACAACGCTTTTAGAAGTAAATATTTCTTTTTAGTTTTTGTGTTTTTTTTTTGGAGTTCTGGTAGGCGGAACAAGTTATAAAACATAACTTTTAACAAAAATTAAAATCAGTAATAAAAAAATCGGCATAAGAAGGGAAAATCGAAAATATTGGTATAGTAAAAAAAACAATTCACATTAATCTAGACATTTTGTCAAGATTTGTAATATTGTCGCGACAAAATTTCATTTTTTTTCTAAAAGTTTGTATTTTGTATAATATTTAACTGTACTGACATCAAATATTTATTATATTTTAATTGTGATACAAAAATGGTATATATATGATGAAAAATGTACAGAATTTTTCCTTTTCCTTTTTTTCCTTTTTTTTCCAGAATAACAAGAGCGACGAACAAAACAACATGAATAAAGCAACACAACGTTAAACGGTAAATTTAAATTTTATTACAAATGTTCAAAGTGCGCACCATCACTATTTATACACTGCGCTCTTTCATAAATGCTCTGAGTAGAAGATTGAATCATGTGTATTGAGTTTATCACTTTTGAAATATTTATTTATCCTCAATTCCTCCTCATTGTTGTATTGCCTTGTGTATAGCTAATCGTTAACATAATCATAAAAGAAAAAATCCATGATCAGGACTTCTCGATCGCCTAGTAACTGGACCACCAAGTAATGGTATGCACTTCGAACATTTGTGATAAAATTTAAATTTACCTTTTAATTTTGTTTTGCTCTTGTTGTTGACATGTAAATAAAGTTTGCTGTTTTAAAAATTATTAAAAAATAGAACTATTAAATTAATTTATAGAAAAATTTAAATGTCTACTTGACTTTTTTATTAAAATTATAAAATAATATTCAATATCTTGGTTAATTATTTATGAAAATCCCACAAATTATACATTATTATATAGAAAATTTCCATTTTCTTCTAATGAGGTAAACATTGAATATGGCGCCCATAACAAAAACGAAAGTTAACCACCGCTCTGCACACGTTTTTAGAGATACGTTAATATTAACAGCAAAAATCTGTTCCTCACATCGTTTTATATCAGACTACAACTTTTTATCCTAAAACTTTGAAAAACAAGTGAAATACGACTAAACAAAGAAATAGCATAAATCGGTTTCTTTCGAATATCTTCGGAGCTTTTCGGAATTTTAAAAATTAAACACACTGCGCATTTTTGCATACTAAACCATTTCTGTATCTCTTAAAATAGGATACCTGTATTGGACAATTAAAAAGTTGCAACCCAGTATCTTTAGTAACCTAGATATTTGGTCCAAAGAGCATCACGACTTTCTTTGGCAAAATCTTTAGGAAACCGTTTTAGTTAATAGGAATATAAAATAAAAAAAAATACCTACCTGGGCACAGTAACGAAAATCCTATCCCTCCACCTTTCCACCCCCAGGGGTAGGTTGTTGTGGACGATGTAATCCCCGGTCTTCACCGCCTCGTTCTTGGCCTCTTCACTGGGCCACGCGAAAGATACCTCTTTCCACGCGAAGACTTCCTCGAGCTGGGCCGCCGCGGCGCAGAGGCCCACCACACCGACGAAAAAGATCAGAACCACCTTCAGCATCTCGCTAACGCTCTCTCGACTCCTGCTGGTCGGGACTGGACGGCGTGCCCAGGAGATGCTGATATAAACTACGGCCTCCTCCCACTTTGGAGCGGATCGCGAAATCTGGTAGCCAGAGGCGTAGCAAAGGGGGAAGCGGTGCCGGTGCGTGGTTTTTGCGGTTTTCATGGTAATAATATGCCGTTTCGTCCTACACACAAGTATAGGAAAGGATTCTAGGGAAGAGAGAGCTCATTGTCGTTACTTTCAAAAGGAAAATGTTTTTTAAATAGAAGATTTGATATTTTAAAATACTTAAACTTCTCTTAGAAAATTGTTGATACTACAACAATCGATATATCTGTTTGTATATTTTTCCAAGACCTTCTCACCTAACTATTTAATTTAAAAAATCTAGTGATTTAGTAAACAAAATGACGGCTGTCGAAAATTTGTTTTTTTTGTCGTACAAATATTTACTGTCTTGAAAACAGTTGGTTAAATTAAAATAAAATTTTGTTAAGTTAGTACGTATTAATTTCTCGAAGAGAAATCGATAATAAATTTGAAAATTGCATAATTTTAAAAACCACTTTGAGTATGGAATCAAATTTTTAATGCGACATTTCATCTTTCACTAACCATCATCAGCTTAATTTTTTTTAATACAAACTGTTAATATTTTTGCGCCATTTTCTTCGGAATCCAATGATATAAATGTTACAATTTGGTGACGTTTCGGATGGAGAAACTCATCGTAAGTTAGTTTTTGGCGAAGATGTTGATATTTATTTTTTAACAATCCTAACAGTTGACGAAGTTCATATAAACCTGTGTTAAGAAGCGTTTCGAAATGTTTTTTTATGGCCCTTAACGGTATGTGTATCACACAGGTTTTCAAGCTAACAGTGGCGGCTCGTAACATTGAAAATAGGTGAAGCATATTCATTGATTGACTGTAAAGAAAAAAAAGCGCTTTCAAATTTTCAATGTCAAACGGCTTTAAATGATTCTGTAAATTTTTAGTTGCATTTGCAATATTACCGAAAAACTGACGTTCGCGACAACGATTTTCATTTAGATTTTATAAAAAATAGAAATATTAGTTTGGCTTGCGAACATTAACGCACACCGTATATGTATGTTTCAAATAAGTTTCGTGGCTATGACAGCCTCGCGTGACGTTCCCAAAATTGTTAAATCCCTCCTTATTCGTATAAACTGTTTAAAGGCAGACGATGGGCGTCGGGCGACTACAATGCTGCTTCAATTTCCGCGTCACTCGTTTCCCCACGCCGAAGTTTACTCCCGTGTTGACCGCCTCGTTGCCATGATAACCGCCGTAAACAACGCTACGAAGAGAAGCGGAATACAGACTGTTTCGATCCGCGTCACTTGCTTATGCTTATGTATGGTACGAGATTGATGTTCACGCTCAACGAAGGCCATGTTTTTTTTTAGAAGGCTTTCACTGCGCAACTATTCTGTTTATTTCTGCGTATAAAACAAACAAACACAATACATTTTCAATATAGAATTATACCTAAATTATAAAATTTATATAAAATTGAAAATAATTTTAAATTGCACAACCAAACGGAAATTTTAGGTGAATCGATGCGTTACTTGCGTCACCTGGCGAGCTATAACGATTGACTCATTGTTATAGCAGGATAATAAAGACTTATAAAAATAGTTGGATTGGCAAGTATGTATTGTTTTTTAGATAAGTTATACAATATTGTCATTAGTTGAAGTCGAAGGCCTTCCTGGTCGAGGATCATCTTCAACTGACTGACGACCATAGTGAAAACTAGTCCTAACATTGCATACGACCCAGAGCATCATTTCCGTAAGCTTGTTTCAAAAGTTGAAACGTTTTCGTGAAAGTTTTCCCCAGTTTTGTGACGTAGAATTTTTCATTAAAGTTTGACCAAGCATTTCACTTACACTCTATATATTGAATATACTCATATATGTACAGAACAGTCCAAGGTTGCACTGTTGTACGCAACTGATGAGGTGTGTGCATTCTCTTCTTTCGTTTTTCAATAATCCTTGATCGAAAATTTATGTTGTATGTACCTAATTTAAATAACTACAGAGTGTAACCTATTTACAGAGCATAATTTTGCAAAAAAGCTTTTTCAAAAAGTAAATGAAAAATTTTTAATTTTAAAATACTAACGGATACTGCAGACACATTATCTCACTTTAACAATAGACCTTTGAAATGATGACAATATTCCAACGTTTATGTAATTATGAGTATTTTAAAATTAATAAATTCACAGTGACTGGGCACTGGGAAAATATAAAAGTTACGTTATTACAGTACGTTACAGAAAATTAAATGGAATATCTAAAATTAGATTTTCGACATTTAAAACAACCTGATTGGTTGACATCTATTATAGTCCACGGACCCACGTACAAAGAAAAAAGTGATTACCAGCAAGCTGTAACTTTGCGTGCAGCTTAAGTTTGACAAGTCTCGCAAGATTTGACTACGAGGAAAATTCAATTTTTTAAACCCCCCAAAAAATTTGTCCGACAAAAATGTTGGTATTTTGAGTTTATCCCCCACCCCAAATATGTCGATTTGGTGACATTATGGTTGGTGACAACCAGCAAGCTGATTTTTCTGGAAGGGTTTGGTAATAAGATTTGAAATGAAAGTATCTTATTGTCCGACAAAAGCCCTGAGAAGTTTTTGCAGTCCGTCGCCCCGAAGATGTCGACTTAACGACAACATGGTTGGTGATAACCAGCAATCTGGTTTTGATTTTTTTCTCTAATAATTGAAATGTATAACACAATAATATACTTGTCCGCCAAAAAGATTGGAAAATTTGCCTTAAAAATGGGAAAAATTACTATTTTTGTGGTACCTAATGTTCATTCCGCTATAAAATAATGAATTTTTTAATGAAAAAATAAAGAAGAATAAATAAGAAAATTATCTTGTTAACAGGAGCAACAGAAATTGAAATTCATAATAATTATGTCTAACTAATTTAATTAATCACCATCAAAATGATTTCTTTGTTCAAATAACTTATATGTACATTATATTTTATAAACTATTGTAACTATTTTATAAAAAATGGTAACTGTACAATGAATGCATAAATAAGAATTTGATACCAAAGATGAGATACCTTAAAGTATAAAAAGTTATGTCGTTTTTAATACATTCAATCTACTGCAGCTAGCGCCCTCTATGAACTTCAACCAAAATGTGAACACATTTCAATTCCTCTACATAAAGAACTCCAAACCTTAAAATTTTGTGAGGATACTTGCATTTGTTAAGGACTAAATGAAAACAAAACTAAAATAATATTTTACATTTAACACCCTGTATCTCTTTAACTATCAACTTTTGGACTAAGGTAAGTTCGGCTAAATCGCAATATTTTTGCTTCGAGAATCTACCCATGAATTTTGACCTATTGGCTTGAGACCACCCTGTATACAATTTTTTTGTAATTGTATAAAAAAATAAATTTAAATTAGTCATATTTATTTTGAAACTTGAGAAATTTAAACAAAATCTTTATTATTCATATATTTTTTTTTATTAAATATAAATTTTTCTTCTACATCATGCGTAAGTATTGAAACCGCAAAATTTTATAGTTTAATTTTGTCGGACAATTAAATTCTCAGATTAATATTGTATTTTTTAAAATAATGACGCTTTTATCCGACAGCTGGTTATCACCAACCATGTTGTCGTTAAGTCGACATCTTCGGGGCGTCGGACTGCAAAAACTTCTCAAGAATTTTGTCGGACAATAAGACACTTTCATTTCAAATCTTATTACCAAACCCTTGCAGAAAAATCAGCTTGCTGGTTGTCACCAACCATAATGTCACCAAATCGACATATTTGGGGTGGGGGACAAACTCAAAATACCAACATTTTTGTCGGACAAATTTTTTGGGGGTTTAAAAAAATATATCTTTCATTTAAACTTAAAAAAAAAGTGCTGGTCATAACATTCCATGTTTATGCCAGATTGACATGTTTTCTTGAAAATCACGGGAAAACTTACCACTGTTGAATTTTCCTCGTAGTCAAATCTTGGGAGACTCGTCAAACTTCAGCTGCACGCAAAGTTACAGCTTGCTGATAATCATTTTTTTCTTTGTACGTGGTCCCGTGGACTATTAGTATAATTTCCAAAATATTTCTCTGTTTTTTTCATCAGATAAATATACTGTAATCAATATATGCGTTCATTATGAATGTATTGAATTACAAATTATTTGTAGGAAATTAAAAAAGCAAGGAAAAGCACACAACTTATTATGTTCATAATAACCTTGGTCAGTAATATACATTTACTATAAACAAATAGCAAGACATTGTATACATTTATACATTTACTAAATAACAATTAGCAACATTGTCTGCTGAATTAAATTTGTTGGGGTGCCTATTCCAAGAATATATCATCAGATACGAGAATATACTTTATTTATTAGGGATATGAAAAACGTGTACGCTGTGTATTTTCTTCTAATAAATTGCAAAAATGTTTAAAACATTTTTTACTTATATCTTGGAACCTATGCATATTGGAAGAATACTGAAGAGGAAAAAAGTTTTAGAATTGAATTTTACATAATATACTGTAAGTTAAAAATGTTTAAATTTATTACCGATGTTATAAAATAGCAATAATTGATGAAAAAAAAAGGCAAAATAATCAAGTTTTTTGGATAATTTTTTAAAAATATTTTCATTGCTTCGAGGGCATTCTAATTTTGGTAAAAAAAACTTTAAAGTATAATAAAACAACTCACCAAATTTCATTAAAATCGGTTCTATAGTTTTCGCAAAATAATATTTTGAAAAAATTTTGAAAAAAATTTTAGAATTTTCAAAATGTTGCACAGCCTCAAATAAAGCATATAGATACTTGGAACATTTTTTCACATAGAAAAGACCGCTCAACCTTTCAAATGGTTTTTGAAAAATTTAAATCGGTTGATTAGGACGGCGACAGTAAATTTTTAAATTTATTATTTTTTTATTTTTAAACAATTAGATTACCTTTATCAATTTGCAATTTAGTTTTTTTCAAAAATTATAATTTTAAAATGCTATTTTTTCTTAATTTTATCTGTATTAAAAAAATGAATTTCCAAATTATTATTTTTTAAATTGTTTAAATACATTCATATTCAGAGTGTTGAAATATATACGTGAACAAATTTTTTCATTAAAAGGATGAAATAGCGTAGGGTAAAATATACAGTATATTTAATGCATAAATAATCACTTTGTTTATAACAAAACATGTGCAAATTAGACAGTTGGTATTACGATATTCGAATTCCTTGGCTCGCGAGACATCGGATTAAAAAAAGATCGAAATTGGTCCGTTAGAAGCCGAGATAATGCAATTTTTTTCGTACCTTCGCATTTTGAACCTCTGAATTCATACAGTCTCGAAGCGAAAGCCCCCTCCCCCACTTTTCGTGTTTTGAGTCACTTTTCGCGCGTGCGAGCGACAGCTTTTCCGCTGATTTATTTGTTACCGATAACTTATGGATATGAAATTTTTTCCAGCTTAGAACTCGGAAAAACGAAGCCACTGGATCAAAGATTATTGCTAAATTGTTTATAAATTAACGGTAAATGCCGATAAACTTTGACCGCTTATATCTCGAGAACCAATAAACAGAATTTAACTTTTTTTTTAGAGAAGCGTCTTTCCGAGTATTTTAAAATTATAATTTTGGAAAAACTAAATTGCAAATTGATAAATGTAATCTAATTGTTTAAAAATAAAAAAAAGAGTGTTAACTTTAAAAATTTACTGTGGCCGTCCTAATCAACCGGTTTCAATTTTTCAAAAACCATTTGAAAGGTTGAGCGGTCTTTTCTATGTGAAAAAATTTTCAAGTATCTATCTTTTTTTCAAAAAATTATTTTGCGAAAACTTTTGAACCGATTTTAATTAAATTTTGTGTGTTGTTTTATTGTACTCTAAAGTTTTTTTTACCAAAATTAGAATGTCCTCGGTGCAATTAAAATATTTAAAATAAAAATATCCAAAAAACTTGATTATTTTGCCCTTTTCTCATCAATTATTGCTATTTTATAACATCCGTAATAAATTTAAATATTAAATTAAATTTGCAAAATCCAATTCTAAAACATCTTTCCTCTTCAATATTCTTGCAAAATGCATAGGTTTTTAATTTTTTTGCAATTTTGAAAATGTTCCGGGCCTCCCCCAGATCTAGGGATCTACACTTTTATTATGTGAGTTGTACTGAAGGTATTCCAGCAAAAATTAGCTTGCTCTTCTCTTCCATCCAATAAGTGGGATATTTCGACAGATCCGCCCTGATGGTGAATGTTTTGACAATTTAGTATGTCGTCTCTAGTAAAACAATATTCCTCCGTAAAAAGCACCTAGCTTGTAAAATCCTGATCTTGTGCTATTTGATGTTGAAAACACAGGCTAAATCCCCACGGGGCTGAAAATCGTTGTTATTTAATGCCTGAACCCTTTGTACATAATAGGGATGTAATAATTGTTCCCGTAGTACACGCCACACGGTACTGTTAGTTTTATACGTCGGTTAAATAATCCCGCAACACACAACACACGTGCACAAGATGCACAGGGTCGGCTTACATTTATGTTTAATTTTCTTAATTAATTTTCTCGAAAACAAGCATTTAGACCATCAGTTGCTTAATAAAAGTTGCTCAATTTCGTGCCCTCTATCACCATTTTCAAGGAACGCACTTATTTCAGAAACACCCTGTATAATATTTTCAGTTTTAGACTATAAAATAAGTATTTCAAGACAGTTTTACCGTTTTTGTACACCACTGACCGGCGTGGCCTTGAACTCGATGTTATTATTTATTATATTTATATCTGTCGCAGTTAAAGTTTTAACAGATAAAAGGCACTAAAATTCCCAAAAAAACTATTAGCTTAATGACGGTTAAAAAACCCAAAATTATAACCTTAGTAATTACAATATTTATTAGATAGATTATTATTATTATTACATATAAATAAATTGTCACGTGCTCTTTAAAGTCTACCACACACGTTCCAACTTAGATCACAGTTAGTTCTGCCATTGTAAACTGGGCTTTATTTATGGCTGGACTTTGTGTGACATTCTACTTGTTAAATTCAAAAAGTAAAGAAAAATGCGAACCTTGAACATTTTATTTGGCAGTAATTGGTAGAATAATTTAATCCGATTTTCCATTTTCAGTTTCTTTCAACGCAGTTTTGAAAGTGAAGGGGCAATTTTAAAACACACCAATTCAATTTACTTTAATTAAAATAAAATGCATCATTAATTGAGCAGGAAATTGGAAAATTAACAATGATTTAGCAAAACAAGGTCTTGCATCAGCCTCGCAGTCTGAATGAAACGAACTCTGAACGTAAGTCATAAAAATACTGAATTAATTTAATTTGGTCTCGCTTTAAATGTATCTTTTTCTTTTTACGTTTTACAAGAGAAGAGTTACTTAGTATGGAAATCCTATTATTTACGAAAGCATTTTTTTTTTAAAGTTATTAACATGTGTAGTTAGGTGTAAAAACTAGTTTGAGATAATGACTAAAAAGCAGGCACTTAAAACTGTGATTGGGAAATACTTCTGCGTCATTGTTTAAAAATTTAATTATTGGAAACAAGTAGGAAATACAACTACTTAATTTAATTTACAACACAGTTGTACCAGTTTCCAATTTATACTAGACTTTTTCTATTTCTGTTGACCTTCCACAATTTGAAATTCCTTATGGAGAGCGTATCAGCGGCACAAAATGCAGAAAAATCGATGTAATTCGAAAGCTAGAAATCCCAAGCACCGCTGAAGATAAATAAGAATGTTTGAAATACTAAATCAGTTCAGGTATTGTTAGTATTTATATTGCCAAAAGGTGACGATTTAATACCTAAAAGTTTATTGATTTATTGAATTTCAACATTACAAAAAATAAGGAAAACGAATACACTTTTCGACTAAGTTCAATTTTTTAAATATACTTGACTTCAATCAAATAAAGTTTTTTTGTAGAGAAGAAAGATTTAAAAGAGTCTATGTCAGCTCGTTTCTGTTGCTATTTGTTTGTCGTTCTCCGTTGTCCTTGAAAATAGCCGGGTGTCATAACATAAAGTTATTGTTATTCTTTAAACCCTAAATAGTAGCTATTAAATGTTTATAATTTTTCGTTTTTGTAGAAAACACTATTTTATGGAGCGACGCAGTTAAATAGCTTTTACTTCTTTCTTACTCGGTACCTTACGCCCGGTACTTTGAGTCTCGGTTAAGACTTGATTAGCTAATCAGATGATTAGACTGTGAATATACATTTATAAAATAAATCAGTACAATCATGTGATTACTTAACCAAGGCTTAACCGAGACTCAAAGTACCGGGCCTTAATGTATTCAACAAGTTTAAATAAAGATACTTTAGTCACCAGTTGAAATATATTGGTATACATATTACATATGGCTACTATATAATTTTTTCATTTATTTTAAAGTACTTCTTATTTTTACTCTTTTATTATTAGGTAATTAGGCAAATATTATTCACATATTGTAATTTCTACAGTTTTCCAGAAGTAAACCATGTAAATAATAGCTTTTTTCGCAAAAAATTTAGGGAGACAGCAAAATTTAAAACAAATATGAACGATTTTTTAATAAAAAGTATTGTGAACCACTGACTTCTGTCTGGTACTTACGTATAATAAAATTTGTCTCTTCTGAACAGGAGATATGGAAAGAAAAATTAGATAGGCAATTTCTTTAGACAATATATCCAAGAAATGTTCAAATATCTTCATAAAAATGTTTGTAAATGGTTATTGCCTTGCCATTTTTATCCAACAATGGTTTTTGACAACATTGTTGCTTTTAAACTCAATGTTCAATTGTTGATATGATTTTCGAGGCGAGAGTTGAAGTTTGCGGTAAACAATTTATTTTACATATTTAAAGCATATTGTTAAAAATTAACTCATTCCAAAAATATTCTTTATTTGTGTATCGCAATCTACATACTTTTTAAATTAATTTTTAATGGGTCTCAGATAGAGAGGCTATGTCTATAATATAGAAAGCAGTAGAACACCTGTTGACATTTGTTGTGTGTACAGGGCGATTCATAACTTATCAAAAAAAAAATGGGAAGAGATGCGTCATAAAAAATGGAGTCAATATCGTAAAAAAAAATTTCCGAGAAAAAAATTATTGAAGTTGTGTAGTATTTACAACTTATCGCTGGACTATGTAGTCTCGAAAGTCATTCGCGTTCGGCGCTGTATACAATGCGCTCTCGCCACGTGGCCCCAGGTGATTCCGAATTGTGTTTACATTAGTTTCAAAGTGTCAAAAATGGGTGACGTAAGTATATAGCAACTCGGGGTTGATGGAGATCGTTTTAATTTTTGGTGAAGTAAGACAACATTTGTGTTATAGTGAAGCATTTGTGTTATGGTGAAGCAAGACAACATCTTCTTTAAAACTATTTGAAACAATTAATAGAAATAAACAAAAAATTTAAATTTAAACAATTTGTATCTCGGAAAAGAAGCATATTTCGACCTACGTTTGTATGAACATTTTTCACAAAATAACTTCGGCAACCATCTCCTAAAATATTTCGCACTTATTTACAAATACCTTGTATAATTAACAGTGAGTTTTTGTTTTAAATAATTTTCTTGGTATATGATTTGGCAACCTCGCATGTGGTTCTCAAAATGTGTATGCGGATGAATGGATTTAAAACAAATATCTGCAAAGCCGTGTAGCGAAAAATTCTCTTTTGTACTGAACTTGTTTTAAATTTCACACCAGTTAGGTATTTACAAAATCAGTTGATGTTGTAAGATAAAGTTGAGGACGTATAAGTTCCATATTAGTCTTAAAAATGTGTGTTTATGTCATCCATTGGTTTGTACATAAAAGCAGTACTAGATGGTAAAAGATAAGAAAATCGTATTAGGTATTTGGAATGTGCAAGTTATAGTTTGTAGATCAATATTTTATGTATAAATTGGTGATAAATTACTGAGAAATACGGTTTATATTTATTTTACGCAGCTAAAATGCATGTACACATTTAAGATTCGCTCTGTATCTTGCTATAAATATAGGCACCTGTTAGTATTGTACGTAGAAATTGTGAATTTAAAGAAAATACACCTCTTTTCAACAATTCGAAGGGATTACTGTAACCTCCTCATTTACAAAATCGTGCCAAGTTGGAATTGGACCATGAAGTTTCAAACGATGCTTTCCTGTTATTGTCAGAATAAATCATTTTTTCATGGTGTGAGAACCTTGCTGCCGTCAATACAAAACTATGAAAATAGTAGCGAATGACCCAGCGTTTCCGACTTCCTTTTTTAGCTGATTAATATGTTTTTTATTTATTTATTATTTGTGCGTCTAGGTTATCCGCTGAATTGTTAGCATTTGACGCGTCCTTACACACAAGTATTCTAATTAATGAGTTAATTAAAATTTGATTTATGGTCAAAAATATTTGCGCTTAAATAAAATATGTAGGGGAAAGTTGCCAAATTTGGACCACCGCCTTAATTGGACCAGCCCGATATTTTTAGTATGGAGCATATATTTGCAACGCCACCTGCACTCACAGCATCTGCGACAATAACACTTGCGAATGCATCAGTGTTCTGTTACCAAGCAGATGTGTCGTATCGATGCCACATGAAATTCGATTTCGCGCGTTCCTGATGTAATATTGTGACATCGTCGCTAAAGAAATCATGGAAAAACGGTAAGTCGTATCGCAAATCTCATTGCAGTAGTCGAAAGCTTGTTTGTTTCCCCTTCTTTGGAGTGCATTGTGTGGCTGTTTGGGTTATGTGCTCCTTTTACACGCATAGACAAAATACAAAAACTGCCGGTTGCCTAAATTGGACCGCACGAGGGTTCCTCATTTGGACTGGTCCAATTTAGGAAACTGATCTGTTTAGAACTAATTTTAATTCTGTTTCTTTGCGGTTTGCAGAGGAAAATACGGAAAGTGGTCTGAAAATGAACTCCAGTTGGCTGTCGACGCATTCAGGAGGGCATTGGGCTAAACGAATGTGCAAGGCTACTTTAAAGCGACATATTGAAAATAAGAACAAAATAGCTAATGCCGGCACTAAGAAATTTGGCAAAGGCACAATTTTGCTAAAAGACATAGAAGAGGAACTTGTGAAGCATATAATAAAATTGGAGGAGATGATGTTTGGCTTGACCATAACGGATATAAGAAAACTTGCGTTTGAAATCGCAGCAAAAAATAATATCGCACATAAGTTCAGTATGCAAAAGAGTCTTGCGGGTAAAAAATGGTACTATGCATTCATGCGGCGTCATCCAACTTTGACCTTAAGGCAGCCCGAATCAACGTCGATAGCCAGAGCCAGAGGTTTCAACAGGCAAAATCTTTATCACTTTTTTGATATACTCGAAAGGATCAATGCCGAAAATAAATTAGACGCCACCAGAATCTACAACGTCGATGAGAGTGGCTTCTCAACAGTACAAAAGAAATCGCAGAAAATAATTGGACTAAAGGGAAAGAAGCAAATAGGGGCGATTGCAAGTGGGGAACGTGGTGTGAATACCACAATGGTTTGCTGTGTCAGTGCAGCGGGTCAATTCATTCCACCTATGCTGATTTTCAAGCGTATGAGAATGTCTCCTGAGCTCAAAGTAGGTGCACCTCCTGGCAGTTTAGTCGAAATATCTGAAAGCGGTTATATAAATTCCGAACTTTTTTGTAAATGGCTGCAACATTTCATCAGTGTGGTGAAGCCAAATAAAGAGATGAAGGTTCTTCTGTTACTGGACGGCCATTCCACTCACAGTAAAAATCTAGACGCGTTGATGCTAGCGCGTGAAAATGGAGTAATTTTACTTCAACTACCTGGACACACGACACATCGGCTCCAACCGCTCGATGTTTCTTTTTTTAAGCCAATGGAAACTTATTACACCCAGGCGATGGAACGTTGGTTAAGAACCAACCCTGGAATGAAAGTAACACAGTTCCAGGTATCGGAACTGCTCTCTGAAGCTTATGGTAAAGCAGCGTGTATTCAGACCGCTGTAAATGGATTTAAAGCAGCTGGAATTTGGCCTATTGATAGGGGTGTTTTTGCCGACCACCAGTTTGCTGCAGCAGATAATCTTTGTCAAGAAGATCAACCAATGGAGGATGCAGAAATCAATGGTGATGGGAGCGAAGAAAATCGAGAAGACAATCCACTTGAAACCTTAATAAATGAAAGAAGAGCAAGGGCGAATAAGGCGAAAAGAAATTTAGGATGCAGCATGCAAGGAAGCTTTATTGACCAGGGACCCTCTACATCAGGCACTAATCGGAACGCAACCAACGATGAAGTGAAGAAGTCGTCGTTAAATGTGTCTATCGAAGAACTCTCTCCAGTTCCAGTTCCCACCAAAACTCAAAGGTTGTCGAAAGGAGCTCAAAAGGCAGAAGAATTAACCAGTACCCCTTACAAGGACAACTTGATTGTTGTTAAGGAGAAAACGGCAAGAAGGAAAGGAAAACAACAAAAACCAAAAAACAATAAAAAAACAAAGCAAGAAAACCTCTTGGTTCTGTCCTTTGTGCAAGGCAAATGAGAAGAAGGACATGATCCAGTGTATGCAGTGTGATGTGTGGGTTCACGCGGAATGCGCCAATGTCAGTCCTCTTCGGAAAATATATTACTGTCAACAATGTTTGGGTTATACCTACTAATGAATAAAACACGTTTTTGCACTTGTTTTTGTACTCTTGTTTTACGGTCCAATTTAGGATACCTCCGGTTCAATTTAGGCAACCAGTTTCCTAAATTGTACCAGTTGCAAAAAGTTTTTCAAAAACGGATATTGAATTGTAAAATACCATTTTCACTGCTACTTTGCGTTAAATAGTTTAGAGAAGAACTATACTTTATGTTTCTGACCTCCGAACCCGAATATTTTGCATCCATACGGAGATATTTAACAAAAACCGAAAACTGGTCCAAATTTGGCAACCTTCCCCTAGATATGTTGTACATACATACATGAATGAATTTTCTATGTTTGAAACTATCTTCAACAGCTTTAAGAAGCCATTGCAGATATTTAACAACGAATTTTTCAAATAACAAATATTTTGATTGAAATGGGGCTTATATCTGTATTTGACCACCAACAGTTACAGATTAGGTGGTCCTATGAGGCGTTCCGTAATGGTCTCTATAACTGGTCGCATCCAATGCCTCCAAACATTTAGCAATTGTTCAATGTCGGCATCTTTAGTGGTAACGCTGCAAATGTTTTACTAAGACTAAGGCTGCTTAGTGCCTACCACGTCGTCACAAAAGTTTAATTAATCAGAATTATATCACGTTGTCGGCACCTTTGATCACTGCTGTCAGTGACCTTGAATGACGTAAATCCTCCACTTTTGGTATACAAAGTCAGGATTGTATTCAGTGAAATTTTGTTGCGCTAAACAGGGATGTACTAACAAAAAAGCCAGGAATTTATGTGCAGCAGAAAATAACAGTGACATGCAAAGACGTGGTTATTTACATGAAAAAGTGTTTTAAAAGCGAATTTTAGATTTATTTTATTTTTAAGTTAAACTAGTCTAATAATGAAATTATTTAATGTTAAAACTACTGAATAATTACATAAGTTTCAATGTTTATTAAAAGAATGAAAAATGAAAAGAATTGCAGTGGATAGATTTACAGAACCCTGTCCCAGCGAATATTATCTTATTTTTTTAAATAACTTGGCATCATCAAATACAAAAAACCAAGACATTGCTGGAAAGAGAATTTTCTGTAGAATACAAATTTGTAAAAATATACAGTGTTCCGTTTAAGAAAAACCACCTTCAAGATGCGCCGCCATAATGCATCACCCTGTATAATTCAAAATATTTTTAAAATGTGATCTATTTTAAGTACATCACTCCCATAAAATATTTCTTTTCAAATCTTTATAACAAGGGAGATATTGAACTTTGACACACTATTGGGCCACACTCGAAGAATCATTTATTTACACCACAACACATAAAACACAATAAAACATGTAAAACGACGCCAATGCTTAACGCACGGGATAACAAACAACAAACAGGCTCATAAAATGGCTAAAATACTCTTGTAACTATACCACTTTGTTCGCATACCAAAAGTGATATATCAAGATATAATTCTGATTGTTTAATCTTTTGTGACGTCGCGTCGTTACCGGTCTTATAGTATTTACGTCGTTGCGCGCGCATCTTGCAGGCCTGCGCAGTAGAGTGGTGGGAGTTCACGTTTGTGTTGCCGATCACGTCAGCACTGTCACGCGCGCCTTTACTTCTATGGAGGGAGGTAGAGGGCGTGGTTTTGGGTACGTTCCCGGCATGCTGCTCGTTTGTCCACACCTGCGCTGTAGGATGGTGGGCGTGGTCTCCTGTTCGTAAGTGGTATCGTCGATGCCGTTGCTTATGCTTTCAGGTCTGTGCCGTTGCATATCAGGTATTTTTTCTTTACGCCGTTGCTTGTTTTTTTTTTATAAGAGGTAACTATTATTTAGATGTTATTCGATCTTAAGTGCTTACCGTAAAACTCTGCCGTTCTCACAATTACCTCGGCGACTTTGAAATTTGCTGTATGTCCTTCATTTAATCTTATATTATTCTCTTTAAAAAATTATGCTATTTCTGGGAAATTTTAAGTCGTTTTTCATCATTTTCCCTTGGCGTTTTAGACATTCGAGCCCCACTTTGGATGCCATGTTGTCTTTTATCATCATTATTACGAGGATTACTTCTACCGCCTTTTTCTACTCTTGTACACACTTGGGATGGCACGGATCTGGAGGTTTTTAAATAAGTTTGGTTGTATTATGTTTTTGGGGTATTCGAATATGGTTACTCTTGTATCTGTAACACGGTCTTTGTAGCTTTGCCTTGCCTAGCACGAGTGTTGAGGGTTTGAAAAAATGGAAAGATTCTAGGACCTTGTGTAAGCCTTATGTGAGTGTCTTTGAGTTCGGAAGCTTCCAAAAGCTTGCCTTATCTCGTGGGACTTTTATCACTGGATTGGATAAAGCTTGGCTGTTTGGGGCTCTAGAATTGAGATCTAGGTCGGGAGCAGTAAGTTCGCAAAAATTTATACAAATTTTGAACAATGTTTTGAATTATTAAATAAATGCGTTTTCCACGTTTGTTAAATAAAGGATTTATTGAACTTCTACTAATTACAATGATTACAAATTCGATAAATTTTCTTGATGGGTCCACAAATGTTCTGTAGCGAACTCCGCTTTGAGTTTGGACAATTAGCCTCTCTGAATTTTGTCTATTTTTGGATTCCCGCAGTTCGAATCTCACATTTTGCGAAATCCGAAACTGGGGTGATTTTTTCAGTCGGCTGCTCTGTCATCAGCATCGGCCTTTGCCTGCTATGGCTTAGGTCTTTCTGGCGGCTCCTCCTCCTACTTCTTGGCTTTCTTTGGACATGAGCCTAGTTTGGTTGCAATTGGCCCTGCGTAGAATAATTGGAGACGGCTTCGTGGTTCCGATTAGAAACTTGAGCGAAAGTTTGGAATCACACTCGGAACTTGGAGGACGACAATATCTATTGCCGCGAATAAACTAGCAATTTAGAAAGCAGTCAGATTTTCTAGAAGCAGCAAATTATGTCTTAAATTAAGTATTTTATCGACATATAGAATACATAAAAATTGATGAATTATTTTTATCAGTATTTATGAATGAATAGTTAATTAAAAAAAAAAATGTTTCATAATTGTTCCTTTAATTCGAAATGATTTAATATGTAGATATTTATGCACGGCTATTAAAAGAATGAACTGAATTATCATTTTATCTAATAACAAATATCTGTGATTGATTACTGTGATGCATGTGAAAATTGCCGTGTCATTATCGATAATAGTAGTTATTAGTGTTATTGCTATGATAACGGACATTATAAGGGGCATTTTTCTCATGTTCAATCGAACATCATGATTTGTTTCAAAGCGTCGAAATTTATTTTTCTCTTCCTTGTGGTAATAAATGTGAACAGTCGAGGAAGAGAGCGCTATGTGGAATTTTTGACAGATATGATAAGCCAGTTGAAGCATTCAAATAAAGTTATTTCTTTCTTGTGTTGGAAAAGAGGTCTGACTTTATAATTATTATTTTCTCGTATATGTCTTTTGTATGTCGTAAAATATTTGTTTCAGGTGATTTAAACGTTCTGTCCAAAAGATTTTCACAAAATTTCATTTCGCATGGGTTGCTAAGTACTAATCCTAATAAGTATAGACTCTATAATGGCAATAAAGTCTTCGTGTTGAATATGTATTGTGAGGGATCGGTTGAGCAGTTAACAGAAGTAAGATTTTTCTAAATAATATGCCACGGAAGCATAAATGTTAATCAATTTTAGGCCCTTAAGAGTAATCTTTTCGATTCCACCTCCGTCTGGATCATTTTCGGAGAGTTGGATGTAATCAAGTCATATAATTTTTATTTTCCTATCAACAGTTTGGTGTATGTCGTTGAAAAAAAGGATCATTTACATTTTTCTGTGAAAATCATTTATAAAAACAACAAAGTGGACCTAGGATATGTCGAAATTGATGTAGCAGAATGGCACCTTCAGGAAAGATTTTTGTATTTTAACAAATTTTTCCTTTCTACAAACAGATCCGACTTATTGGGAAGCCCCATTAGGGTTTCTTACGTCGTGATGTACAATAACACTTTAAATCACTTATGGGATTATAGGTAACGATAAAAGAAATATAAATTCTTAATTTTTTGAAAACACGTTTATCTATTTTTAGAAACACCCACACTGACATATTAACAAGGGCTAATTATGGTATAATCTCACATGTTTTAGAATTGTTGAATGCTTCTAAGGTAGATATTTGGACAAACACTTGGGGTTACAGAAATGAGACATCGAACATTATAAATGGGATGTATGGCGACTTAATTCTTGACAGAGCAGATATTGCAGGTGGGTAGGAGGGAATGGGTTAGAATAAGTTAAGTAATCTTCAAATAAGAGAGAAAAAGGACAAGGAAGCCCGTCTATTTTCTAAAAAAATATTTATCCTTGCCATAACTCTACTGATGCTAATTGTTGTTCTTTCTTAGTGCACAAGAAATCAAGTGACAACTGTAAAAGGCTTCATAAAGTTCCATCCACAATATCTTAATAGAGTCATTAACATGTAATTATCGTCACCTATTGGAGACATTGTAAACTATCTCTTTTAATGATTTGTTTGCAAAATTTTGTGGTATTTATACAGGGTGTTTAGTAAAGAACAGGCCATACTTTAGGGCTAGCTTCCTTGGATGAGAATAAGGTGATTTAAATCAACTTACCTTAGTACAATCTTGCTTCCTTAAGAAGTTATAGCCCGAAAAAGTAGTTTTTTATTCCCAGTGGAGTCAAGATAGATTTTGACTTCGCGAAAATTACTGGAAGAGAGAACTTTTTATTTTTCGCTTTGTAAAGTTGTCAGAAACAACATATAAAAAGTTACTAAGTGTAGAGTGTACGCTAGATTATTTATTTAACAAATTAGTTGCAAAATTACAGTTTTTGCATAATATATAAAAAAAAATATAATTTAAAAATATTAACTGCGCCATTCGAAAGAACAGGAAATTTTACATAAAAAATGTTAATAAAGTTTTTTTCTAAAATGCGACATGAAGGCTGTAGAATTTTTTTTCTAACGTACGAAAAATGAGACAGGTGGCCCCCAAGTATAGCTCTCGAAGAGCGCGCGGCCCCGAGTGCGCTACACTAAATTTGTTATAACTTTTGATCTAATTGATCAAATCGACCTCACAAAAATTTAAATGAAAGAATAGTCATCCGGCTATCAAAATTTTATGTTTTTAAACTTGAGAAAAAAAAATATATAGTACGTATACAAAGTTACGTCATTCTATAATTTTGTACAATAATAATAAAATAGCTGTCATTCTTTTAATTTTTAAAATAAATATCTGTAACTTTCACAGATTACTCTTCAAATGACGATTGAAACAGTGAGCGATATGGAAAAAATCTTAAAAATTTAATTTGAAAAATATTGAGCCCAACATATTCAATAATTTTAAAAAATCACAAATTTTTAGGCCATACTTTTACCATATAGATCAAACACTATAGTTGTAAATGTGATATTGAAACTTTATGAGAGCACTTTTTAAAGCTTAAAATTTCTACTTTAAGATGGTGCATTTTGTTTTTTTTTTAATTGAAATAATAGTTGTAAAATCAAAAAATTACAAAAAATAAAAATATTTATTATTTATTGTTAAAGTTTAAAAATGTACTATTTTTTTTTATAAACAATCAAAGAATTGAGTTAAGACCTTAAAAAAAGTAAATCCAGCGAAAAATATTTTTTTTATTTATAGTAATAAGTGGAAAATTGTTATAACAGCAAAATAATAACGTTTTTTGATGAATTGATTTAATATTCATTTTAAAAACGTATATTCTGTATCTGAAATTGTGAATATAAGTTCTCTTATTGATGTAGATACAGATATGAGTCTAATATATACAGAGTGGCCAAATTAAAACAAAACAGAGCAATTTTCAGGAACTGCGTCAAGATTGTAGAAAAACGCTCAGACCTGTCGATTTTAGATTAAACGGGGACATTCTTTGCTGGTATTTTTGACTCCGTCACTTTCACCCCTAAGCAAGGGTAAGCATCACCCCAAAATATTTAAATGGCGTTGGGGGTTGAGTAATATTTCTTTTGAAAGCTCTTACAATTCTCTTTAAATTTTATAATTCTAATAATACTTGCAGTTTTATTTATTTTAAAAGCGTTTTTCGTTTATAAGAATTAAATAATAATAATTATAAATGGTATAAGAATATGATTTTTATGTTTTCGAGTAAGCTGCAGTTATCAGTGTGTTAAAAATTGTATTATTCACATGTTTTGTCCACTTTGAGGTTATACTCTCGTACACTTGTAATTATTTAATGTAATATTATTACTTAATATTACAAATAATCTTCAGTTTGAATTTAAGGTATTTATATTCGTTTTCCTTTATATAAACCTGTAAATGTATGAGTGTAATATTTATATATGAATAGTGATCCATTTTTAAAATAATTAATGAATAAATAAATAATAGGGGACGTTGATTTTGATTTTGTAATTTTGAATTTAAAATCAGTGTTTTTTTTTCAATTTTATTGGCTTAAAACCTTAATAGCCCAGTTATTTTTGAAGAAGAGCAAGAACTCGATTTAAACATTAATTATTTTGTAATAAATTTGTTTTTTAAAAAATAAAACATATTTTCAATAAAACCTCTTTAGCCATTTATAATTTTCATTTTTCGAACCTCTTTCTTACAAATATGAGCGAGTTTGATTTAAAATCGATAATTGTTAAATAAATTGTATATCTATTTGGCCATATTGGATCACCTATTTTGAATTTTCATTTGTTGACATCATATTCTTGTTTAGCGACGTCAAAAACCCATATATTATAAATATAAGCGAGTTTGATTTATAATTAATAATTATTAAATAAATTGTTTAAAATAGTCGGCCATATTGGATCAGCCATTTTGAATTTTCATTTTACGACTTCATATTCTTGTTCAGCGACATCGAAAACCCCTATATTGTCAATTTGAAAGAATTCGATTTAAAATTCATTGAATTATTTTAAATATTCTTAAAAAAACTATTTATTATTATTTAAACAATTAAAAAACAATTAGCGTACAACAATAAGTTTATAACTTTTTTCTATTACTTATCTCCAAGTAATTTCAAAAGGTTTTAGGAAAATCCATGCTTCCCATAATTATTTCGAAATAATACGTAATTTTAAACTATCTTGACTCCACTATCCCTTTTTTACGATAATTTATTTATTATTTGAATAATTTTACTCAAATTTTGGATAAGTAGGTTTTTTGTATTATAAATAATTGGTTTTGTATACTCAGAATAGTCAAAAGGCGCTCAATTGATAGTTTGCAGTAACTCAGATCTGAGTAAAACTCACTCATTTCTGATGCAATAGTTTCACTCAGTTGTACTCATACTAATAGAGTGAAAATTTCACTCAATCGGGTGTGGAGAGAAATTGATTATTGAGTAAAATTGAGTGAAATTCCAGTGAAATTTTTCTATAGTGTAAAAAGGCAGACAGACAGACAAAAGTAGGCAGGTGAGCATTCGTAAAATTTTTTCCTATTTTTTTCACCTTCTGTTCTTACTTTAACCTTTAAACGGCTTTATAGAGGTTATAGAGGTCAATCGACATAGGATTCAAACTCAGCGACCCAAAAAACCTATGTATGAACTTTTTCTGATTTTTTCAACCACCTTTTCTTAGTTTGATCTTCAAATGACCTTGAACCTGACGTGATAGAGCTTAACCGACCTCGGCATCGGAATTAGGGAGCCCAAAAATCCGTGGGTACCTAGAGTAGAGTCCGGTGTTTTTTTTCAAACTAAATGTTGATCTGTATAATTTATTGTAATCTATGTAGGTATTATTTTAAAACTTGTTATGTACCTATTTTAAACGTTATTTTCACATTTTCTTTAAAGAATTTAAAATTTTCCAAAAATATCGATCCTTAAAAAAATATGAAGGAAACAATGTAGTAGCAATTGCGCTCAGAATGCCCTGTATATTTATCGCAAAAAACAAGCTGATAAATTTGTTTATAACACAAAAAGAAGCAGTTAGACTAGGCGGTATCTGTTTTGGTTTGGGTGGAACGTATATCCACGGAGATTTTTGGCTTTTTGGATTTTAAATATCACTAGAAATGAAAATTTTTCTATGCGCATAAAAAAACGTGGGCTTAACTTTTGGCGGCACAATATGTTAAAAAAAATTGGAAAATATCATATTTTTCTTCCTATTTAATTATGTATGTTTTCAAGAGTTGATTTTAGGCGAAAATGGAAGAGGAAAAAAATTTTTGTAATTAAATTTTACAAAATATGACTAGTTACAAATCGAATGAATCATGACTATTACTGTAAAAATCGAAAAAATCGCCAAAATTGGGGTTAAAAAACATTATTTTTTACGGAATTTTTTTGGGGTCTTTAAGTTGGGTATAGGACCTTCATACTTGGCAAAAGAAAATTTCATGTTATGTAGAATCATCACACCAAATTTCATCAAAATCGGTTCGATAGATTTTGCATAATAATTTTGCAATCCAGATTTTGAAAAAAAAAGCAAATTTTCAAAATTTTGCACAGCAAAAACCAAGGCCCTTAGTTACTTGAAAATTTAATCACATATGGAAGGGCTCTCAAGCTTTCAAACGCTTTTTGAAAAATTCGAATCCGTCAATTAGGAGAGCTCTGGCGCTTGTTTAAACATTGGTCGAATTTTTGTACTTATAAACAATTAGAATAACTTTGTGAATATTCAATCAAATCAAATTTTTTAAAGCTGGTTTTAAAAGTTATTGGAAATACGCTTCTTAAAAAAAAACAGATCGGTTGGTCAATTAGTTACGTAGTCATAGCCGATCAAAGTTAACACTCATTTACATTAAATGTATTGCGAGATCCGGACTAATTTTTCGAAAAATACCTTTGGTATTCCGAGTTCTTACCATGTCTAAGTTTGCAATACTTTTCTTCATTAGCAACCTACTTTAAAACGTGTTTAAAGTTATTTATGCAAGCGAGAAATTCAAGAAAATCGTACTGGTGATGGTGGTGGGGGAAGCAGAGAGCGCGGCCGCTTCGGTCTGCATGAAATTCAATCGGCGAGTTCAAAACCGCGACGCGCTTAAACAATTTTTAATTTCTCAGCTTCTAGAGGTCCGATTTTGATAATTTTTTTTAAATCGATGTCTTGCGATTTAAAAAAAACAATTAGCGTATTTTCAAATGCCTATCATTAATAATTATTGGTCCTTCAACAGTTCGATAATTATTTATCTTTAAACTTCCTTTAATTATCAACTTTATTTTTTATTGTATCAAAGGTAAGTGCATAAACTTATATACTGTTTATCAAGGATCAAAAACAAATTTATTTAAATATTCTAAAATTGTTTAAACAACAATTATTTTCAACATATGTCGAAAATAATTAATTAATTAATTAATTAATTAATTATTTTCGACATATGTTGAAAATAATTGTTGTTTAAACAATTTTAGAATATTTAAATAAATTTGTTTTTGATCCTTGATAAACAGTATATAAGTTTATGCACTTACCTTTGATACAATAAAAAATAAAGTTGATAATTAAAGGAAGTTTAAAGATAAATAATTATCGGACTGTTGAAAGACCAATAATTATTAACGATAGGCATTTGAAAATACGCTAATTGTTTTTTTTAAATCGCGAGACATCGATTTAAAAAAAATTATCAAAATCGGACCTCTAGAAGCAGAGATATTAAAAATTTTTAAGCGCATCGCGGTTTTGAACTCGCCGATTCAATTTCGAGCAGGCCGAAGCGGCCGCGCTCTCTGCTTCCCCCACCACCACCACCCGTACGATTTTCTTGAATTTCTCGCTTGCATAAATAACTTTAAACACGTTTTAAAGTAGGTTGCCAATGAAGAAAAGTATTGTAATCTTAGACCTGGTAAGTACTCGGAATACCAAAGGTATTTTTCGAAAAATTAGCCCGGATGTCCCAGTACATTTAGTGTAAATGACGGCTATAACTACGTAACTAATTGATCAATCGATCTGTTTTTTTTTAAAGAAGCGTCTTTCCAAGAACTTTTAAAACCTGCTTTAAAAAATTTGATTTGATTGAATATTCACAAAGTTCTAATTGTTTATAAGTACAAAAATTCGACCAATGTTTAAACAAGCGCCAGAGCTCTCCTAATTGACGGATTCGAATTTTTCAAAAAAAGTTTGAAAGCTTGAGAGCCCTTCTATATGTGATTAAATTTTCAAGTATCTAAGGGCCTTGGTTTTTGCTGTGCAAAATTTTGAAAATTTGCAATTTTTTTTTAATCTGGATTGCAAAATTATTATGCAAAATCTATCGAACCGATTTTGATGAAATTTGGTGTGATGATTCTACATAACATGAAGTTTTCTTGAGCCAAGTATGAAGGTCCTGTAACCAACTTAAAGACCCCAAACAAATTCCGTAAAAAATAATGTTTTTTAACCCCAATTTTGGCGATTTTTTCGATTTTTACAATAATAATCATGATTCATTCGATTTGTAACTAGTCATATTTTGTAAAATTTAATTACAAACATTTTTTTCCTCTTCCATTTTTGCCTAAAATCAACTCTTGAAAAGATACATAATTAAATAGGAAGAAAAATATGACATTTTTCGAATTTTTTTAACATATTGTGCCGCCAAAAGTTAAGCCCACGTTTTTTTATGCGCATAGAAAGAGTTTCATTTCTACTGATATTTGAAAGCCAAAAAGCCAAAAATCTCCGTGGATATACGATTCACCCAAATATGGACCCTTTGAAACAGATATCTACCGTCTGGACTAAGTAGTACGGCCAGATTTTTGTTTTCCAGGAACTGCAGGATTCATGCAAACCACGACACAGAAACATTTCAAATTCATCCCTCCGATTAATACCATGCCAACGATGTTCATTTTTCAGGCACCTCCACTTTCCTATACAGCTGACATCTTTAGTCTTACGTTCACCCGGATGGTGTTTGTTACGTACATTTCCTTGATGATATTTTCAGCTATACTGTTTTACTATGTGTCGATTTTTGAGTGGAAACAAAGTCTTAAAACCAATAACAGAACATGCAAACCCACCGTCTCCGACGTGTTATTTTTGGAGTGTTTAGTTGCCATTCAAAGGAGCATCTCATGGGAACTGAAGTCGTTGCCAGGAAAATTGGTTCTGTTTTTCACTTTCACGTTGTGCACGTATATGTACATTGGTTTTTCTGCATACATATTGGTCCTTTTACAGTCTACTAGTGAGAGCATTACAGATTTGGCCAGTCTTTATGATTCCGAAATGGAAATGGGAGTAGAGGACATGGCTTTTAGTAGATATTATTTCAGTGTAAGTTTTGCATTTCATCTTTGAAGTTTTTGTTCATCGAAAACATGTTTGCAGACACCAAATGAGTACAGCAATGAAACTCTTAGGAGAATGATCTTGGAGAATAGAATTGTTCCTAAAAATAATTGGTTTAGCGCAAGAGATGGGTTAGAAAGGGTGAGAAAAGGTTTCTTCGCTTTTCATATTCAAACAGGAAAAGCATTTTCTTTGCTTAGATATTCTTTTACTGAGAAAGAGAAATGTAAAATTAGAACTACTCCTACGATTCTGCATAGTACTGAAGTTTCCCTGGTAGTACCCAAAAGTTCTGTTTATACAGAAATATTTCTAGTTGGGTAAGTTTTAGACACTTCATTACACAATGTATGCCTCTAGCACACTTCCCGAGGAACCTGTTGTTTGGTAATAATGAACACTGGTTAATTTTAAACATAGTTTTAGAAGGATTTTCGAAACGGGTCTTCAGAGGAGAGATCATATAAAATTTTATGCTACATATTTTGCCAAACCGCATTGCACTGGAAGACATGGGAATTACGACAGTGTCAGACTGATGGATTGCTACTCTCCTTTTCTCTATTTTAGTTTTGGTTTGCTGCTCAGCTGCTTAGTACTTATTTGTGAAATATTATGGGTTAAGTTTTATTCCAAATTAGAATAGTAGTTTACTAGTAACACACTATAACACAATAAGCACTAGAACCGTTAACTATACATACACACTAACTTCCAGTATAGGCCAATATTACAGTGGAAACCGATTGATTATCTCCTAAAGTAAGATATCTACCGAAAAATCATAAGACACAAACGTTTTAGGGTTATTTAAAATATATTACAATAAAGAAAAATTAAATATACAGCATCAGTCGAAAAGTCATGACGAAACAAAGTTTCTTTAATGAAACACCCTGTATATTATTCCATATTTCAGTTCTTCTCGAAGTTCTAAACATGTAACAAAATTAACCGTTTTCGAGATATCGAACTTTGAAAGTAACTTTTTACTACTCTCAAATTTATAAAAGAAAAGGGGCCCCAAATTTGGATATTTATTTTGAAAATAACCCAAGGTGAATGATATGCATATGATTTACTTTTATTATTAGTTTTTTTACAGAAAATAAAAAAACCTAATAGTTCAGGATTGATAAAAATGCATGAAACGAAAACATGTATTTTTTTAATGAATGTCCAGCATATTTTAAATTTTATGAAAACAATAGTTATGCCAGAATAAAAAAAGAGGGAAAAGTTTTAATAAACAAGAAATATTTTCTTTGGAATTCTGTTTTATAAGGTGCTCAAAGTCTTCACCATTTACCTCGTATATTCGCCGAATAAAATTTTGTACCAAAGTCGTCGCCAGCCAATGGGCTAGGGGGGAGGGGGGCAAGATAAGAGAGAGGGTGGGAGAAATATAAATTATAGGTAGAAATAGGTACAGTGAATTAATTTTTTTAGAACTGTTTTTAATAAAACAAAAAAATATAAACAACTAAAAAAATTAAGAAATTCAACGAAAATTCGGTAGAACGTAATCTTCTCGAATTTTTTGAGTTTGTGTACCCATTATTAATAAAATCTTCATGGTTGTCATGTCTGTGTATACTCATCATTGCTAAGCCATTGAGATGATTCTGTACCATAGTATTTTTCAGCCAGGTTTTTATTCTTGTGTTTCTTTAATTTAAAATTCCAGAGCTAAATTTTTAAAATATGGAAATATGGAAATATATTACTTTTTAACATAAAATTTTATATTTTTAAATTCTTTTGTCAACAAATATACAGGCTGTTACAAATTCGCTTCTCACTACAGGGATCTCGAAACATTGAAGATGAATTTTTCGAGACAAAACGTCTGAATCTGGTTTGGGTTGAGGCAGTACATTATTGGGGGTCATGAAGGCTTGCAAAAAATGTAATAAAATTTCCAGGGTCGTATTTTAAAAAATGAAGTTGATGATGGTCCTGGAGAGACGAAACATTACATATAAAAATTGATTATGCCATTCGATAGAGGGCAAAAAGTGGCCTTGAGAAAGTGTCCTTCTTTTTTTAATATTACCTCAAACAAGGCTGAAATGAAACAAAAACGTATTTCCAAAATTTCGTTTTTTTTCAAATATTTCGAATACTAATCATGTTAGTTTTGATTTTTTAGAGGGATAATGTTTCCGAGATCCATGTAGTGAGAAAGCGAATTTGTAACAGCTTGTATATATATTTGTTTTTTAAAAAAATAAAATAGTGAAATGGTGAAATTTTCAAAATTAAAGTTTAAGTAAATAAAATATTTTATTGAATATTTCCAATCGAATACTTTTTTAGTGTAAGAAAATGTTTGTATTTTTTTTCGAAATTCTAGGGGGGGGGCAGCTGAAACCCCCCCTGCCCCCCTTGGCGACGCCTTTGTTTTGTAGTCAATCTAAAAGGTTGTTGAGGGGAATAGTGGAAATTTCATACCTTATCCTTTCCTGCAACTCATCGATATTCTGCGGCCTAAGTTTGTAGACTACATTTTGTATGTGACTCCACAGAAAAAAGTCAAGCGGGGTTATATCGGGAGACCTAGCTGACCATACAATTGCCCCTCTGCGGCCAATCCATTTATCAGGAAAAGTTTCATCTAAATCTAGACATGCCCGTACCACACGTCCAAAATATGGAGGAGTTCCATCATGTTGAAACCATATTTGTTCTTTGTAAATTGGGATTGATTGGGTCGGTAATAATCGTCTAAGCTCTGGAATAATATTTATGTGCTTGCAAAAGTAATAAATATTGTTCAGAGGTCAAATTTCCGTTTATAAAATAGGGTCCTATGACGTGTCCACTAATAATGCCACACCAAACATTTACTTTTTGCGGTCGTTGGGTGTGAACTTTTTCCATCCAATGTGAATTTTGGTCCGACCAATACCTACAGTTGTGTGTGTTTATGTGACCGTTTATAGAAAATATAGATTCGTCAGAAAACAATATGTGGGTGACAAAGTTGACATTTTTGTTTTATTTATCCATAATCGTCTTCACTAATTCTTGTAACAAATGAATTTTATATGGATGTAATTTTTCCCGTTTGCAAATTTTTTGAATGGAATATCGACGATGATTTAAATTTATCGTGTCGAATTTATTGGATTTTCCACTACATCGAAAATGTTATTTAATGATTTGTCTTCATTTGTAACATTTACTGGTCTTCGACTTTTTCGTCGATTTGCAACACCTTCAGTTTTATGAAATCGCTGCAATGTGTTTGAAACAGTTGATTTACAAATACGCTTCCGATCGGGACACAATTCATGAAAAATATCCACTACTTCATCACAACTTCATCTTCTATCACCACATCCTATGATCATTAAAACTTCAATTCGAATTCATCAATTTATTGATGCGCCTTTAGGGGTTAGGAAACAAGTTCTTTCGTCTAGTAATATTCCCATAGAAAATAATATCAAATAACTGTAATTCGATATATCTAGATCCTTTTGTACCTAATAAGTTGCTTAAATTATTAAATTCCAAATTAAAGAGTAAAATGTGCGCAGGTCCCGACAATGTCCCTCTGTCCATAATCAAAACCACTTACAGCTGATTTTAGTACCCTTAACAAATTTTGGTTAATCTCTCATTTTCGGAGGTGAAGTTTCCATCTTGTCTTAAAACTGGAAAAGTCATTCCAATCTTAAAGAAGAATGATTCTCGTTTTCTAGCCAACTACAGGCCTATTGCTATTACTAGTGGGTTTTCTAAAATTTTTGAGCATGATTTTTTGGAAAGATTGTTGAATTTTACCAGTAAATTTAATATCTTTATAGATCATCAACATGGTTTCCGCTCTAAAAAATCTACTTCTACTGCTATTCACAGTTTTATAGATCAGCTGATTGAGTTCATAGATGACGGTGAGTACCCTGTTGGGATCTTCTGTGATCTCAGCAGGGCATTCGACTGTGTTGATCATGATATTTTAATCCGCATGTTATATAATTACGGTATCAGGGGCCGGCCTCTGGACTGGGTGACAACTTTTCTTAAGAAGCGAACTCAATATGTGAGCGTTAACTATTTTAGTAATCATGTTATGCAAACATATACGAGTAGCTCGGAGCTAGCTGAAATAAGCATGTGCGTTCCACAGGGCTCAGTCCTTTTTCTATGTGAGAATAACCTTAAACGCATATGTTTATATTTTAATTTGGATAAAACTCAGATTCTTAGGTTCCACACCTCACAGAAACCACTTAGTGATCCTGAGCTTTGTGTTAATAGTGATACTTAGTTTCATATTCATGATACTTGCTGTAAGTTTCTGGTTTATATCTGGACTCGCATTTTTAACGCATCTGTTTATTACCTTTTTTATAACATTAGAAATGTAATTGGAACTGACCATTTACTAAAACTGTATTAGGCGCAAGTTGAAAGCCGACTAATGTATGGAATTGTCTTTTGGGGTGACTCCACCCTCTCACGTGATGTTTTGTGGCGCAAAAGAGGATATTGCGATGCATTGCCGATGTCCCTAGTACACATTCATGCCGGGAACTATTTGGTAGATATAAACTCTTAACCCTTTTTGGCATTTATGTGTTTGAGATATGTTTGTTTGTGTTTAATAATAAATCTAAGTTTTTAGCTAACTGTGACGTCCATAACATAAACACTAGAATAAAGAATGATTTGCGTATCCCTTATTCTAGAGTAAATATTACTTTTAAAGCTCCAAGTCGGATTGGAGCCAGTGTTCAACAATCTTCCGGAAAATATAAAAAATATTAAAAGTGTAAATGCTTTTAAATTCAATCTAAAATTGTATCTTATTGAAAAGTGCTTATATAGTACCGCAGACTTTTATACCTAATCAAGCATTACTTGTAACGTTTATTTTCTCTTTTTTATATTATGTTTTATATATTTTATATATTTTTTTATATATAAGTGTGTTTAAATATTTGTTAAAATGTAATTTCTGTTTCTTACAACTTGATATGACGTTTCTTATACATTTTTTATGTCTCAAAGAATAAAATATCTAAAAAAAAAAAATTCGCTCTGTTTCACTTAAATGTGGCATTTTTGCGAGAAAATTATTCACACTAAACGTGACATGTGTTGTCAAGAAAATCACTATTAGACAAAAGAATGATGCAGCGTTGTTATGGACCTAGAAACTTTCAAAGGTAATTTGATGGACTACAAACTTAATGGATTAAAATATTTTTGTATAATTTATAAGAAAATGATTTTCAAAGTTCGACATCTCGAAAACGGTTAAGTTTAGGTACATGATGTGTTATAATGAATTTTGTTTAGCATTTCCAGAATAATTGAAATATGAAATACAGGGTGTTCCATTAAAGAAAAAGCAACCTTGTTTCGTCATGATTTTTTTACTGATCTTGTATACTTGATTATTCTTTATTGTAATAGGTTAAAAAAACTCTAAAACGTTTGTGTTATGATTTTTCGATAGCTATTTTATTTTAGTCGATTTGACACATATCAGGTTTGACTGATTTGACAATTTTCTGGCATTTAATTTAATTATTCTGAATTTTAAGAAGATATTAGTAATAAATATTATTTTCTAGCAAAATGTATACAATATTGAAATCCACACATCAATTATGACACTTGTAGTTCAATGAAGGCACAAATTCAAATGTGACACCGTCGCCTCTGTTACTTTTGCTTTTAGTCTACATTTAATAGTAGAACATTTTTGTTACTTACTCTATAATTATGAATAAAAGCATCTCAAAACAAATCTGCTGCTATAAAAGTTATTATATAAGGTAATTACATGTTTGCTATTCGAAACCTACAATCATCAAGTCGACGACGAAGTACCAATTATAAATTTATGGTGCTTCGGTTTGTTCTCGTTTCTGCTTGATTTTGTCCATTACCTAATGTTGCCCATTTGAAGCAGGATGTTGCTAAAGCGTTGGATAATTTTTATAACTGTATATTTAAAGTTTTCTTTTGAGAAAGAAAACTATTCCGAGGTGATTAATCTCGTAACTGATTTCGTGAAGGTACAAAATTGTCCCACCAAAATAATCGCTTGTGTATGTTGGAGAAAAGGTGAGTGCAACTCAAAATTTAGGTAAAGATTGCGTGGGTAAAGGAATTTTCAGATGTCCGGTTGAACTTGTGGAAAGCGCTTTCGAGAAATTATATATTTGGTCAAATCAGGAGAGTTGGCAGACCACTCTATTATCCATCTAGTGAAGAGCACCAAATGTTCCTCTTAGACGCAAGATGCGAAGGTTCCGAAAGTATGTTGCGTCAAGTAAGGATAATAATGAATGTATATGTTTCACTTCACAGTTGCTTGTAAAACCACTAAGTCTTTTGTTGTTTCATTGAATCTACGTGTAAATTTTTCTATTCCGCACCACAAAAGCTATTTTAAATTCTAATTTATCCACAAATTCTCACAAAAGTTAATTGTTTCTCAGCTGAGTTGCTTATGCGATAACTACTTTTTAAGTGTTTTTTTCACACAAGAATTACCACACTACTAATAAAATTACTACGCCTCTTTTTTTTCAGGCTCAAGAATTAAATTTGTTCAACCAACCATTCAGGTGGCTAATCTTGGGAACTGGCAGCGATCTAATTTTCGGCAACGTTTATTTTGGCGTCGATAGTAGAGTTTATGTAATAGAAGACGATGACCTTGGCTACAGAATTAATTCTGTTTACAAGTATGCGGAAAATGCTAGAGAGTTGGTAATTAATTTAGTTGGAGTTTGGACAAATTCGCAAGGATTTTCACACTTCAATGATATTTCCGCCCCACAGAACCGAACGAACTTGATGGGAACCTTTCTTAAGGTTTCTTATGTAATAACTAATCCTGAGTCACAGAATCATCTTTGGGATTACAGGTGAACATTTTTTTTTACTTTTCTTAATCGTATATTCTAGTAACAAATAACTATCTTTTGTTTTAGACATACACATATAGATGGTATTTCAAAACTAAACTATATATTAGTGCATCATTTGTTGGAATTTACCAACGCTACATCCGAAAAAATCTTCAGAGATACCTGGGGATACAAAAATGCTACCACTTCTTTATATTCGGGTATGATAGGAGATTTACAGATTGGCAATGCTGAACTAGGAGGTGCAACAAAGTGAAAAGTTTTTTTTCCAGAACACTCGTATCAATACTGACTGTTTTAGGTACCCCAGCCTTCTTCACAATTGACAGGATCGATATAATCGACTACATCGCAGTCACAGCTCCAACTTTCATGAAATTCATCTTCAAAGCTCCTCCTCTCACCTACGTTACCAACGTTTTCACTCTCCCATTTGATACTTACGTTTGGTACTGCAGCTTCGCCTTGATAGCAGCGATTTTAGCAGTGGTCTATGTGATAGTGGTCTGGGAATGGAGGGACCCGGTCTTCAAGAATAAAGGTATCACTGTATACTCTTTACGACCGAACATCTTCGACGTGTTCCTCATGGAAGTTGGAGCCATCACTCAACAAGGATCTGACGCGGAACCAAGAAGTAACGCCGGAAGGATTGCCACTATCTTCACATTCATAGCTTTGATGTTTATGTATACTTCCTATTCCGCGAACATCGTGGCCCTGTTGCAATCTACCACTGAAAGTATTCGGACTCTGGAGGACTTGCTAGCTTCCAGGATATCTCTTGGAGTGGAAGATATAATCTACGCGCATTACTATTTTGAGGTGATATTGTCTTCAGGGTCCAACCCCTTAACTACTGTTGCTAAACGTCACTTTTGTTTTTAGAATGCACAGGAGCCCACCAGAAAAGCCATTTACGAGCAGAAAATAGCTCCCAAGGGCCAAAAACCTAATTTTATGACAGCTAGAGAGGGGATAGAGAAGGTACAACAGGGGTTTTTCGCATTTCACATAGAGTTGTCCACTGGTTATAAGATAATCAACGAAATATTTCAAGAGAGCGAAAAATGCACTTTGAAAGAGATAGTGTACATAAACTTGATAGAACCTTGGCTGGCTGTGAAGAAGAATTCGAGTTACAAGGAGATTTTTAAAGTGGGGTGAGTGAAACTCGCATGTTTCAATAGGTAGTTATCCATTTTATTGTTATTTTCTAAATAATATTATATCGCACTTTCTCTTACACGAGTCTGCACCGCCAACTTTACTTCTGATATATTAGGTGGAATATTTTTGTTGTTATCTTACCGATTTTAGTCTTGAAAAGATTCACGAATCTGGAATTCAAAGCAGGGAGATCAGTCGTATCTATACAAAAAAACCAAAATGTCATGGTACTGGTGGCAATTTTGGTAGCGCTGGTTTAATAGACTGCTACGCAGCCTTCTTGATATTTGGCATTGGAGTGGGTTGTAGCGTTATTTTGATGATACTTGAGATATTAATGAAAACGTACAAACAGAACAGTCCCAGTAACATCATTGAAGAAATTAAAGATGATCAGAAGTTCATTTAAAAGATGCTGTTTATGGAAAAATGTAGTACTGCTTATTTTAGGAGGTGTAGTTTGGGGAAACCTATAAAGCACACCTCTACATTTCGTTTCACCACCAAATCAAAATTAGTCAATATTTTTGAGTTCTTCATTTGGTGGCTTATTGAAATTTTGATTCATCAGAACTCTGTTGCAATATCTTTTAATCGAAATTAGTATTTATGTTAATTAAAAATTACCCTTGAATCATCACCACAACTAACATCTTTAAGAAGCACCAAACGTTTAAATAAATAAATTGTGCTAAATCTAATATTTCTTCATTTCCCTTACTAACGTCCTCAGAGCAATATTTCCCTTCATCCTTTCACATCTGTTTGCGCTTATGTAAAGTGTCGGCACTGTTTCCAAACAATCCTGTATTATGTTCTAATTACGGTAATAACAGAACGGTTCGAGTGAGAACAATAAGTGTGGAATCGCAATTCGAAAACGTGCTAATAATAGCTGAGTCACAGTTATCCGACCTTTGTAAAACAATACGGGTGATAAAAATACTTATTATTCTGCATTCTTTGGTGGACCTAAGGAAGTAGGATGGACGATACATTTTAACTGCATGAAAAAAATGTTCGAAAGTTCTGTGAAATATATATATTTTTTAATGGAAGTGCATCAAGGTTCAAATTTGGGCCTCGTTTATTTTTCTCGGGTATTAATGACTTTGCACAGTCATTATTTGATAGGTGGCTAAAACTACTATTTTTGTCGTTTGAGTAAGAGTAAAAAGATGCAAAGGCATTATAGAGTGCATCAATGTCATATTAGAGCATTTCGGGTATTATTAAAGATATAAGTTGCGGTTTCGCTAACATTGGACTTTTTTTTTTTGATATTTGACATTGACATTTGAGATAAATTTTTAGGTCACAACAGACCTTCGATACGGTCAGCGTTGTTAGTTCCGGACTATCTGCTAGAGGTCGTTAGGTATCGCCTTTTCCGGTTACATTTTATGACATAACATTTTTTGTAGTTTTAAGTAGCTCAACATTACAGGATGTTCCCAATTAAGAAATAATTCAAAATAGATTAATTAATTTCATTATTAGAACTCAATAATGCACTATGTAAGTTAAGAAATACATAAATAGCTAATCTTGTTCTAACATCCATTTAATATGTACAGGGTGTTCCGAGATCGTTAACAATTGGTGTTAGATACAAAAATAATATAGATTACTATTTTTATTTGGTTGTCGCCACAAAGTTTCGGAAGTCTACTAATAACTGAAATCTTAAGGCGATACAGAAACAATACAACTAACATGTAACGTAATAGAAGTTTCTCTATTTATTTCATTAAGTGTTTCTGCCATAGAAAAAAAATAACCCTTTACATTAAAAGTGTTCGTCAAAGGGTTGATTAGTTGATTTTATAAATTTATTTGTGTAACCAGAAATATTTGACACTGAGAAAGTAGATATTTCTTCATGACAGCTTTGAATATACCTATACAGGGTGAGTCGGTTTTTTGTAGTAGGATTTTAATAGTTGATAGAGATTCATTTTTTAATAAGAAAGTTCCTATAAACGTAGGTCTTAGAACGCTTCGTTTGTGACATATAGGGTGTTGAATTTTTCTTAATATCTCTAAAAGACCAACATATATTGAACTGAAATTTGGTATTAATAACACATTAGTTATGGTAAATAAAACAAAGATATCTGTTATCCATTTCACACACCAGTGACGTGCCTGAGGTGAGTTACTGGAATACTGGTTATTTTTCTGGAAAATAATATCATTTCTAAATTTTTTAATCAATTCTGAATAAAACAGCTCACTTTAAATTTTTTATAAAATGAACGGTTTTTGGTTTAATTCATTTGGCATGATACTGTTCCAACGATATTGGTAATACATTTGTAATAAGAAAAATATGATGTACCCCTGAAAATCAACATTTGTTTTGTCATGCCAAATTTCAGTTTAATATCTGTTGGTCTTTTAGAGATATTAAGAAAAATTCTTAAAAATGTTTGTTTTCTACAGCCTATATCTCACAAACGAAGCGTTTTCAGGTCTATGTTTATAGGAACTTTTCTTATTAAAAAATGATTCTCTATCAACTGTTATTATTCATTCAATCGTTTTTGTTGATTTTCAGTGCACATCATATTTGTCTTATTAATTCACAAATGTATTAGGTATCAATATCGTTGGAACAGTTTCATGCCAAATGAATTTAACCAAAAACCGTTAATTTTATAAAAAATTGAATGTTTTTCAAAAAATTGATTAAAAAATTTAGAAATGATGTTATTTTCCAGAAAAATTCACGGGCGTACAAATAATTTTTTTAAAGAGGTCAGTTATCCACCTCAGGCACGTCACTGGTGGGTGAAATGGATAACAGATATCTTTATTTTATTCACCATAACTAATGTGTTATTAATGCCAAATTTCAGTTCAATATATGTTGGTCTTTTAGAGATATCAAGAAAAATTCTTCAAAAAAGTTTGTTTTCAACACCCTATATTTCACAAACGAAGCGTTTTAAGACCTACGTTTAAAGGAACTTTTCTTATTAAAAAATGAATCTCTATCAACTGTTAAAATCCTATCACAAAAAACTGACTCACCCTGTATAGTTATAGTGATTATTGTGTCGTGAAAAAATA
The DNA here is from genome assembly GCF_000390285.2 of Anoplophora glabripennis. Taxonomy (NCBI): domain Eukaryota; kingdom Metazoa; phylum Arthropoda; class Insecta; order Coleoptera; family Cerambycidae; genus Anoplophora; species Anoplophora glabripennis. Next base: position 166,836 of record NW_019416746.1, on the reverse strand, counting down.
TCTACTTTCTCAGTATGTGATATTTCTGTTCAGGCATAACTAAATTTAAAAAATCAACTTTCTGGTTAATCCTTTTGGCGCAAAGGATTTTTTTATTATTTTTTTTCTCTTCCGTTTGTAAAAAAATACCCAATCAAACTAAAGAGTAACTGAAAACGGCATAAGTAAATTATTGCAGACAATAGTTGCTGTGTTGTTACTTATTCTTAACCACACGAAACCACTATTCTGCTGTGATCCATTGTGAATTTTAATCGTTATTTTAAGAAGAGGCGTGGTGCAACATTTTCCACATTTCTTAAAAGGTACGCAGAGGTCACTCATCTGTTAGTTCTGTAGAATTTCCCACACTCTTAAATGAAACAGCAAGTTGCCAGAAACAGTTCGTTCCCAATGAATTGTATAATTAATAGCGTTGACTAAGGAAATAATAGTACCTATGTTCTTAACCTTGCCTGTCTCGTTATTAGACTGTCTCAATTTTTTTTACGTAATTGGGTAGGGTCTCGTTGCGTCACATAAAAAATCCTGAATTGCAAAGTCACGCGTCGATTTTTTTCTGTTAGTGTTTATATTACCAAACGCTTTCTACATTTCAGATCAGAATGACAGCAGTGCCTTCCACAGTTTAATTCACCTGGGTTTTTAATACATACAGTGTGTCCCGGGACGGGGTACCGCACTCTTGTAAACTTTTTTAACTGTTGATTTTTCGAGAAAAAGTTATACTATATGAGTTTGTTTTGGGCAATAATGAAATATTTAATAAAACATGCAAGGTGTCCAAAAAATTTTAAAATGTGAAATTTTCCCAAAGCAATGTACTTTTAATTTTTGTTTTCGTTAAAAACTGCATTTAACAAAATTGTTCGAGAACTCAAGAAATGCTTAAATACGGGGTTTAGTCAGAAAATCACATAATCACATTAGACTAGGCGGTATCTGTTTTAGTTTGGGTGAATCGTATATCCACGGCTTTTTGACTTTCAAATATCACTAGAAATGAAAATTTTTCTATGCGCATAAAAAAAACGTGGGCTTAACTTTTGGCGGCACAATATGTATGTTAACAAAATTTGAAAAATATTTTTCTTCCTATTTAATTATGTACCTCTTCAAGAGTTGATTTTAGGCGAAATTGGAAGAGGAAAAAAATGTTTGCAATTAAATTTTTTACAAATTATGACTAGTTACAAATCGAATGAATCATGATTATTATTGTAAAAATGGAAAAAATCGCCAGAAATGAAGTTAAAAAACATTACTTTTTAGGAAATTTTTTTTTGGGGTCTTTAAATTGGGTATAGGACCTTCATACTTGGCTCAAGAAAACTTCATGCTATGTAGAAACATCACACCAAATTTTATCAAAATCGGTTCTATGGATTTTGCATAATAATTTTGCAATCCAGATTTTGAAAAAAAAATTTCAAAAATTTGTACAACAAAAACCAAGGTCCTTAGATACTTGAAAATTTAATGACATATAGAAGGGCTTTCAAGCTTTCAAACGCTTTTTGAAAAATTCAAATCCGTCAATTAGGAGAGCTCTGGCGCTTGTTTAAACAAATTTATTTAAATATTCTAAAATTGTTTAAACAATTATTTTCAAAATATGTCGAAAATTAGTAATATTTATAATGAGTTAATTTAACTTTGATCGGCTATAACTACGTAACTAACTGACCAATCGATCTGTTTTTTTTTTATAGAAGCGTCTTTCCAATAACTTTTAAAACCTATTTTAAAAACTTTGATTTGGTTGAATATTCATAAAGTTATTCTAATTGCTTATAAGTACAAAAATTCGATCAATATTTAAACAAGCGCCAGAGCTTTCCTAATTGACAAAAGCGTTTGACAGCTTGAGAGCCCTTCTATATGTGATTTAAATTTTTAGGTATCTAAGGACTTTGGTTTTGCTGTGCAAAATTTTGAAAATTTGCAAAAATTTTTTCAAAATCTGGATGGCAAAATTATTATGCAAAATCTGTCGAACCGATTTTGATGAAATTTGGTGCTATGATTCTACATAACATGAAGTTTGCTTGAGCCAAGTATGAACGTCCTATACCCAACTTAAAAACCCCCAAAAATTCCTTAAAAAGTAATGTTTTTTTAGCCCATTTTTGTGATTTTTTCGATTTTTACAATAATAATCAAGATTCATTCGATTTGTAACTAGTCATATTTTGTAACAAATTTAATTACAAACATTTTTTTCCTCTTCCATTTTCGCCTAAAATCAACTCTTGAAACGATACATAATTAAGAAGGAAGAAAAATATGACATTTTTCGATTTTTTTTTAACATATTGTGCCGCCAAAAGTTAAGCCCACGTTTTCTTTATGCGCATAGAAAAATTTTTATTTGTAGTGATATTTGAAAGCCAAAAAGCCAAAAATCTCCGTGGATATACGATTCACCCAAATATGGACTTTTTGAAACAGATACCGTCTGGACTACATTTTGCAAATAAAAAGACGACGCAATTTAACTATCTTACATACTATATACTTTTAATTAAGTACTACGAATATTTCCTTATCAATGTCAAAGTTAGCACATTAATTTTTAACTTAATCTTAATCAAAATTCGTATTTGGAAATTCTCGACAATTTTGTTTTGGCAGAAATAGATAGCGGAAATTTAGAGTTCAAAAATAAACTAACTTTTCAACAAGACGGATACCCTGTATATTCCACACTTCTACTGAGAAACCAGCTTGACGTTCACTTCCCGAACAAGTGGATCGGACGCTATGGACCAATACCTTGTCCTGCACAGGCATCCGACTTGTCCCCATTAGATTATTTCTTATGTGGATACTGAATCAAAAAGTGTACTCAACGATTTTGCGAATAACATTGATTTACTTTCAATTCAGGTAGCTGTTGCCACCATAAACGAAGAAATGATCTCGTGTGTGTACAAAAAGTTTAGAAAAATGTGTGTTAGTTAGAGGTTTACAAGTTGAACAGGACTTGCTTCGTTGTTGTTAATTCCAATTCTAATTTGTTATTTGAATTTTTTAATTAGTAAAGCTACTTTTATTTGGTTTGGTTTACAATAGCAGAACAAATTGTTTTACTACGCTATTTTTTATATTAAGTTGAATTACACCAACAATATCTAGTAAACAGCCAATAATTAGTATTTATCTAAAAAATTTAAAATAATGTTAATATTATTAATACAAAAACTCATACCTGACATATTGAAATTGTTAAATAATGTAATTGCAATCTTCCAAAGAAATGTCTATATTCTTGCTGTTCTAACGTCACCTTTGACTAAATCAACATATAAAATTATCCACGTTAGATAGATCTTACTATTTTTACATTTTATTTAGGATTGCTTTTTCTAGTGGCTTAATATTAATAGGTTTAAGGAANCAAAGTCACGCGTCGATTTTTTTCTGTTAGTGTTTATATTACCAAACGCTTTCTACATTTCAGATCAGAATGACAGCAGTGCCTTCCACAGTTTAATTCACCTGGGTTTTTAATACATACAGTGTGTCCCGGGACGGGGTACCGCACTCTTGTAAACTGTTGATTTTTCGAGAAAAAGTTATTCTATATAAATTTGTTTTGTTTATGGGAAGCCATGGGCAATAATCAAATATGTAATAAAACAACCAATGGTCAAAAATTTAAGAAAGTAAATGTCTGGTGTGGCATAATGTATCATAAAATAATTGGTCCTTACTTTTTGGAAGAAAATCTTAATCAAAATTCGTATTTGGAAATTCTCAACAATTTTGTTTTGGCAGAACTAGATAGAGAAAATCAAAAATAAACTAATATTTCAACAAGACGGATGCCCTGCATATTCCACACTTGTAATGAGAAACTAGCTTGACGACTTCCCGAACAAGTGGATTGTACACTATGGACCAATTCCTTGGTCTGCACAGGCACCCGACTTGTCCCCATTAGATTATTTCGTATGGGAATACCTGAATCAAAAAGTGTACTCAAACGATTTTGACGATAACATTGATTTACTTAAGCAAACAATTCAGGTAGCTGTTGCCACCATAAACGAAGAAATGATCTCGCGTGTGTACAAAAAGATTAGAAAAATGTGTGTTAGTTAGAGGTTTACAAGTTGAACAGGATTTGCTTCGTTGTTGTTGTTAATTCCAGTTCTAATTTGTTATTTGTATTTTTTAATTAGTAAAGCTACTTTTATTTGGTTTGGTTTACAATAGTAGAACAAATTGTTCTACCACGCTATTTTCATATTAAGTATATTAAGTTGAATTATACCAGCAATATCTAGTAAACAGCCAGTAATTAGTAATTATCTAAAAAAATTATAATAATTTTAATATTATCAATACAAAAACTCATACCTGACATATTGAAATTGTTAATTAATGTAATATTCCAAAGAAATATCTTATATTCTTGCTGCTCTAACGTCACCTTTGACTAAATCAACATATAAAATTATCCGCGTTAGATAGATCTTACTATTTTTACATTTTATTTAGGATTGCTTTTTCTAGTGGCTTAATATTAATAGGTTTAAGGAATTAAACATTTCTTATCTCTTGTATCAGTTTGGTATTATATTTTTGAAACTCCCTGTAAAACAAAAATTAAAGAACCTCGTTTAAATACACTGGTAATAAAATCATTACTGAGCTGGGAGCCATCTTGTGGAAAATAAACAAAATTATTTAGAGCTGGTGCAGAATTCTTTGTTATGCAACATATTCATTTAGGGATTAAACGAAAGATGGTAGCACTAAGACTGTTGCGTCGCATTGGCTGTTAAAGCTGTTATGTCTTTATTTTTAGACAGATTATGTGTACACACACCACAGAAGGTTTTATTATGTCTACTTTAGTGCTTGATGAAGAGATCCACCTTCAAGAGAAATTCAACCGTTTGAAAATGGAGCATTAAATAGATAAGAGAACGTCCTTAAAATCATTCAATTGCTATTGGCTTTGGAAATTTTAAATTAGAGGGTGGAGGGAGTTATTGTACCCAAAGATATCCAGCTTGAAAAAAAATTGATTTCTCTGGATGAAGTTGTTTTTTGTACAGGGTGTTAAAAAAAGTGCCAAATATTTAAAAAAACAAAAGGTACCTACGCATATGATCATTATGTTTGGAAACGCCTCCTTTCTGAAATATTGAGTGTTAAAGTTCTGATCCTGTCATCTCAACCCAACGTGTTGAGAGTTCGAGGCGTAAAATACCTATCACATCGCGAGTTTGACGCTCTGTTAAATGTACGAAAAACAAAGGCGATACAATAAGTTCACAACAAAGGGGACAAGAACTGTACAGTTACAAAATGTATTTCAAACAGATTCTTCTGCAAATAATGAGAAAAACCCTGTTTCTAAAATTACTTTGACTAGAAAGAACAATCCTTAAAATGCAGAAGTAGTTCAGCTAAAACATTGTATTAGCGGTAGTTCATTGTTGTGACTAAGAATACGAGATATTTTCTTTGAAAGTTAATATGTGTTTTTTCAATAGTACGCTTTGGAATCTACCAAATTATATTTTTATACCCTAGTGCCAGAATAATAGGCAGTACTGAGTAGAGATTTTCGTAAAAATATCAGAGCAAGGTAAAATAAGTAACCCTTTTCTTTTATCAATAGAACGCATCGTTTCCGAGAAAATTGCAAAATGTAATTTTAAAATTCTTTGACGTGACAACATATTGTAGGTGTGATGAATGAATGAATAAGTTCATATGAATTCGTTTTGTACAGAGGCTTAAAAATAAAAAAAAGACGGATGGTAACTAAAATTTAGAGGTTTATTTCATGGAAAATACAGTACACTTTCTGTAATAATGTAATTTCCACAATTTCCTAAAAGTGAATTGCGTGTCCTTTCCCAGGTTAGGCTCAAATTGTGTTCTTCTATTCGTTGGTATACAACTTTCCGATTTCAGCATGAATAACACTTTTAAGATAACTCCAAACAAACCATGTATTCAGATCTGGCGATCTAGGTGGCCATTGTATCTGTCCATCAGGTTCAATCCAGCTTTGTTTGTAAGTTTCATTTAGGTACTACCGAGAACTAAGAGTTTGTATAATTGTTAAATAACTTCACAAAAAAGTAAGCAATGAAAATCAAAGTACTCCTAAGCTTTAACACAAATAACGAATTTATTTGAATCGAAATTGAAGTCGTTTTATTTATAAAAACAGAAACAATCTATTTTTTTTGTAAAAACATACGATAAAAAATTAATTTAATTTTTTGTAAAATTTAAAGGATTTTATTACTTTTCCGATATATTAATTAATCATTTATTAAGACAAACAAATCAAATTTTGTGCTTGTTATACAGGGTGAATCAATCATAATGTCATTAATTTTAAGAGAAGATAGAGAAAAATGTATAATACGAATACGCGAAAATTTTCAAATGGATATTTACGCTGAAAAAAATATTTTCAAATAATTATTTAAACCCCTTTTCGGGCCACTCCTGACCACTCACACGACATTCGGTCATTAACCTAGCTTTTAATGCGTTTTTAATACGTAGTGAACTACAACGAATACACAGATCTTTTTAGCTAGACACGTGAAAGAATAATATATTTTCTTACATTTTAAATATTAACAAATATTATTTATTTGTTAATAAAAACAAATGTATAATGACAATAATTGTTTTCGAATGTTAGGTTATACAATTTAGTATTTTAATATTATGTCAATTAATTATTCAGTTTGTAGTATGTACCTTATTGTGTGTTGCTTTTGAAAGAGTAGTATGGTATCTACCTATTTAAAATGACAGTACGACTAAAAAACACTCATCCATAAAGTCTTAATAAAATTGGAATCCGCTGCACTTTCATTTTGCAACTAATTGCAAAATTAAAGACCACTGGGGAAATCAACTGTTTCGCTTCAACATTCAACGCGTTGTATTCCATTGGCCGGAGCGTTCCCTATTACTTTTATTTATTTATCCTGCTTTTTCAGAAAATGTTACTATTTTTGCGAAATTAAGTGGTGTAGTCGTACTGCTTAAAAATGATGATGATACCCTCGAAAAAAAAGAGATTACAAAACAATTATATAGAGTGTCGTGAAAGAAACTACTATAGAAAAATCAACAATTTTCTCCCACTTTAAAATCATCTGACAGCCTTTATAAACGGTTCTATCAATTAACTAGTTGTGATTAATATGTTTTAAGACGTCGAAACAGTCACTATCTCCAATCTAACTTATGCGAAAGTATCGTCTGCGAGTTTCTTCGCCCCAACCGCAACATTTGACAATCGCCTTAGGGCGCCAGTAGCTCATTGACGGAAAATCTATAAATCTCCCGCCGTTACCCATCAAACGAAAATTTCGGTAGAATTAGTAATCGGATTAACAAACAGAGAATACGTCGGGGTAGAGAAGCCCTCTGACTGAATAGTATTCGTAATACCGCCTTCATTCTATTATTCCTTGATAATCTAAATGTCTGAAATTAACCGGAGATATTTGTCGGGGAAATTCAAGTGCCATCTGCAAAGCTCGAATCTATTTTGATTGAGAATTTAATTAGAGAATAAAACAGCATGACAAATATTATCAGTGTCGATTTCTAGAATAAAAATAGTTCTGTAAAAGAACTAATAATGTCATAATTATTATTATTAATATCTACATCTTTGTCATTATCTTCATCATCTTAGTAATAATTGTAACAAAAGCCGGGACGTGTAGTAATTTATTTATTAGTTCTCGGAACGAATGGGCCAAAAAGTAAATTATTTCAGTCAACACTAATTATCGAAAGTTGAGGGCTCTCAAGTGGGTGTATCGTCGTCCTTCGGAGAAATTTAGCAATATTTTTTAATAAGTCCACTTAGACTGTCGGGGCCATGTGTTGAGCATTTGGTATAAAGAGAAAAATCGATATTTCAAATAACGCGTGAAATGCATTCCAAAGAACGTAGGAATTCCAAGAATAAGTTGTTAGAAAGGAAAAGAAATAGCTGTTTTTTTGGTGGATTTCCAAGCTATAAGTATATATTAAATGAGATCGACTAATCCGTCCCGTATCGCTACACGGAGTCACTAGAGGAAGGCTAGGGTTATTTGTAAGTTTAGTCTCAAAATTATTTATGTAAATGTAAGTCCAGTCAATTAGGTAATTATTAACATGGCATAGTTATGCCAAAGCGTCCCGACATTCAGGGTTCCTGCCAATAAGATAATAACAAAAACTTCTGGACCCAAGAAATGGGCGTGTCGACGCGAAGTGTCGAATTCGGGAAAGATCTACGAGAAAAAGTCAGTTCTTCCTTGGGTTTCACATTGAGCAGTCTACTTAATTTTAGAGTCTCGGGTTAATTAATTAAATTTAATAATGGATAAAGTTTTTTTCCAAATTTTGCTATGAAGCGAGCATTTCCTGAATCTCGGTATGCTGTCGCGTGTCAATAAATAAATTAATAATGTTGTTCGAGCCGTTGTGTTGTTGTTTTGTTTGTTTGTTTTGTTTATTGTTATTAAAACCCTTCCTGTAAGTTTTGGTGTTTCCTTTAGTTTCTCTCAACTTGAGTGTCACCCTGTATAGCCAGCCACTGGATTACATTTTACGTAAGCAATAGAGGGTAAGTGCCTGAAATTCATTCTCTGAACATACAATATTTTTAAGTTCTCACGTATTAATTAAAGTATGATGATAATTATAAACTCCCTTTCGAGAATTGAATAGTAAAATCTTTCGACGATAGATGGATAGATAGATAAAGAAATAACCCTTCAGGTTACATAATCATAATCAGGGCCGGATCCAGATCGCCGCACATATAAAAACATCATATTGCCTTTAATTGACGTTTGTTTGACATTTCCACATTCGTCTTTATAGTTCCTGGTTCCTGGTAAGTTGGTACCGATATAATATAAACTTTGCCTTTCATGAAACCTCAAAAAATAAAGAATTTAAAATATTCACAGCTGCATCTTGTCCACATCTAATCCATCATCCAGCAAACTGATTATTAAAAAACCTCACCACAGCTTAAGGGTAATGTGGTGGTGTAAAATTATGCATAAACCACAGGTCTCTTCCAATATTCAAGGGCGCATTTTGAAATAATTCTGGCAAAGTACGTTCCAGAAATTTAGATACCAAACACTATTTAAACGTGATGGCATCTCAACAGGTTCAACAATTGATCACCAATAATTCCAGTCCACACATCAATAGCAAATTGATGTTGGTAATGGTAAAGAATTACAGTCTTTGGATTACTGTCACTATGACAGTTGTTTAAATTTATTACTCCACTTTTCGTAAAACATGATTTGCCAGTAAAATCAGTCTGAGCGTTGCTTTCGATGTGCAGCAAAATGAAACTAAAAAAAAATATTTTTATTGAAAACAAAGTGTAGTGGAAAGAAATGTTGTCGGGGCGAGCGTTCGTTGGGAGTCCCCTTGTGGAGTCGCTCGCAGGTATTTGTATCTACCTAGTCCCTGGCGCCAATCTGCTGTGGCCATTTTTCGGGAACCATAGTGTGTGTATACCGTGTTGCACATTTCATCTCTTTCTTGCCGCTTGCAACGGTTAGACCAATCGAGCGTCAGGTTGGCGCTCTTAACATAATACTTAAAATGGGTCACTTACAGACATATGTACCCACAGGACTGTTGCAAAAGTCATTATTTTCGTTTTGTTTGTTCCTGAACCAATTACAAAGGTATAGTCTAGCATTGTTATTCTGGCAAAATTTCGTAAGCTCTTGTTGGACGATAGGTAATTGTTGCTCCTTTAATGTTCTGGGGACTGTATAATATTTGAAACATTAAATTCAGCAGTAATTATTTTTAGTGTGGATTTTCTTTAAAACGGCTTCCACAACTACAATAACTTGCAGTAAAAGTATTGAGATGGGAAAATTGTCGATCAGGAAACTTTTCAGCATATCGCCTTGCTGATACCAATGAATTGCATCTGATTCTCTATATACCAAATGCATGCATTATACTGAATTCACAGTACCATACTTTTTCATGTCAATATTTTAAAATTTACGTGTGCTTTATTTTTACCGAAGAATGTACATCCTATCGACTTTCAACTAGTATAATTTTTTTGTATTATTCTTTGAGGTTTTTAAAACTGTTATACATAGGATGTCTAAGAAATTTCGAACTTTAACATACAGTCCGTGCAACAATATGTTTGGGATAGAATTTCAAGAAAAGAATAAACCCATAAAGTTCTGTTAACGGAACTACTGTAACAATTTACCACAGCAGGGGCGGGCCTTGAAATTTTCATTAGGAAAAATTGTCTTAAAATAATAATACGTTATATACGAAGTTCTTTGACCGGGAATTAAATTCTTTTCTTTTATTTTTTTACCTCCATTGACTTATTTTTATAAGAAATTGCACTGAAAATGCACATGACGATATGACGTGAAGAAACACGCCTTCGTAACTGCAAAACACAGTATTCACTGCAAGCTGCTACAGTGAACGTCACGCCGTCTTTCTACGTCTGGTGTCGAATGCGGTTAATTCCTAGAAAGCGACGCAGGGGTCTTCTTGGATTTCTATCTCCACAAATATCATATGGACTGTACCTTTCTTCTAATTATACGCCTCAAACTACTCGTTATTTGGAATATAATGGTTTGCACGTTTTTCTAGAGCACCAGTTGATATTTAAGTATGCGTGTATAAATTTTCACATCTTTATCTTTAGCCAAATTAAATATAATTAACAAAAACTGTGTTAAAGTAACAATTTTAATACTATTTTTCGGAAAAGCAACGTCAATGAGAAAAAAGTTAAATGAACTACCACTACTATTTTTTGGCAACCCTGTATATGACTTTTTCCGATGACAGTTTAGGAAAATTTTCTGTTTGATTTCAATTAACTTTTTAAACCTTTGAAAGTAAAGTAGAACGAAATCACCATCGTTATCACTGTCGTCATTATCATCATCATCGTCATCATCGTCATAATCACTGTCATTACCAGCATCATGGTTATCGTCACCGCCATTACCCTCATCATCACCACCGTTATATTAATTATTATGTTAAAGTTCCAAGGTCGTCGAATACAACCTCTTATCATCTGTATCGCCGCAGTCGAACTTCCAAGTTGGGAGTTGAATAAAGGGGAAGCGTCAGAAACTTAGTTGCTTACATTTATCACTCAAAAGAGGTCCTAATACCCTTGTCTGCGCCTCAGTAATAATTCCCTTTATCAAAACAAAAGAACCTCTGATACCACCAGGGATACAATAAAGTGTCACATCCGTCATAAGCCGGAAAATTCATGGTGACGTTCGGTCGATGGGTTATTTTCTATAATACATAAAACTTATTTTAGTTGTTATTTCTATCTGCTTGTTTTATTTCTAAGATACAGAACAAAGTGAAGTGTATTAAACTAAACTCTTTTTCAAAAAACTTAAGAGTCTTGGTAAAATAATAGTCAAATACTTTTAATATTTAATAATAATCATTTAATAAATACCTACTTTTGTACTTTGAGCTACAATAAAATTAATGTACCACCATTAAGCCGGACTAGAACCATTTTTAAAGGTAGGCTCGTAAATAAAATTATTAGAGAGAGAGAGCGAGAAGAGAGAGAGAGATAGTAGGACTCAAAATAAGTCGATTTAACCAAACTTGCCTTAGTCCAAAAATCCGAGGGTTTTTTGGGATGAGAAAATCGAATTTATCGACGATTTTGTTGTATCTTTTAGAGGGCACCACAAGCGACCCTTAGGATACATTTAAACTGCCAAAACTTTTTGTGCCAGTTTGGGCTGGAAAAATCTTTTTCCTCCAACTTTTCTGCTTAAAAAGGTATACCGTGCTAATGTCTCTAAAATCAACCGTTTTCCACGAAAAGGCAATTCAATTTGTAAATGCATAAATAAATTTATTTAAAAGTTATTTTCAACTGCACTGATATGAAATTAGGCGATGTTATAATTAATGCAACTTAATTTTATTAAATATGTGAAAAAAGCAAATTATTATAAATTATTAAAACCTGGTAGAAATTATATTAAGTGTTGAAAATGACCACCGTTAGCCAATACACATGAGTCTACAGGTCAGCGCATTGATCTGCATATCCGATGAAAAATTCCAGGAGAATCTTGAATACCCTTTACTCTTTACCCTACACGAAATGATAATGGTTTCTTAAGTCTTCTAAGTCTTGAACAGGAGTCTTATACACCAAAGCTTTTAAATGGCCCCCAAGTAGAGAAATCTACAGGATATAAATCCGGGGATCGAGCTGTTCAAAACTTAGATCCCCCTCGAACTATTCAGCCCTTATACTGAAGTGGGCGGAGACTCCATCATGCATAAACCACATTGCTCTTGTGACACCTAAAGTAATATCATCAGGAGTACCGGAAGCACTTCTCTTAGAAGTTGGCTGTATGTATCCCTATTTAATCTATGGGACAGAAAATGTGATTCCTAATAATTCCTACACATATATTTAATGAAAATTGTTCTTAGCAGTGAGCTTTAAGTATAGCATGTGGGTTTTCTTGAGTGTGGTTGTAGATGTTGTGATAATTAATAATCGCCTATCTAGAAAAATTAGCGTCGTCGTGAATAAGACCTGCTCCAGAAAATCGGGATTTTCTCCAATCATTTCCACCATTCAATTCGAAAATGAAAGATGGTCGGGAAAATTCCGCGGTACGGACTCGTATGTGGTAAGGATATGTTCCTTTAAGATGACAGATACTGTCATATGGTAACAACAAAGCAATTTTTCTAGTACAATCATAATTTCTCGTAGTTGTTGATGAAGCAAACTACGTATGATGTAGGACCACACATTGGGGATACATTTTAGCATATTTTTCAGACGCTTCCAATGAGTTACCATTAACAAAACCATAAACGAAATGCATATCGGTCATTTTTACTTCCATCTTGATCAATTTGCTCAAAAAAATCTCAAATCGGTCACAGTGTATAAGCAAGTAACAATAACTGTAACCGTACTAACAACAATTAAGTTGCCATTACAAAATGTCAGTGTGCCAGCCGCCTACTAGATAAATTACAGTTCGATAAAATTTCTACTCTATGCCAATCATGCCATGTAATTGATTTTAAATAAATGCTCAGATATCGTTAAATTTACGAAAAAAATACAAGAGAAATAAAATGTTTAGAGCGAATCAGACTATCTGAAATGAATTTTTAAATGGTAAGGAAGTAATATGAAAAATAGTTACATATGCAACAAGTTTTAGGTGTGGGTTTTTCTACCTCTTACAACCGTAAAATCAACAAATTGTACCAGTTAATGGAATTAAAATATCGCTGTCTAGAAACTCTATGACAAAAAATGACCTAATATTATCGATTCCTTAAAATATAACAGATACCTGGCAAACTCAATCTTCAATTATATTTTCGTTTAAAGAAAAATATCTTGTTCTTTATGGCATTGAACCAATTTCATGTCTCCAATAACAACGAAATTAGCAGTGATGATGACTTAACTTGAAATACCCTGTATACACGTAAAAGTTATTTATGCATTCGGTTATTGGGTGACCTGCTTTTTGCTAATTCAAACTATTGAACGCAGCGTATCAAAGACGATAGCGACCTGTTTTATATTCCCATTTAGTGGTGATGCTCATCACAACCAAAGCATTGAAACCGTCCAATATATTTTATTTGAGGCAGGCTCAAACTGATAGCGCATAGAGGAGCCATTCTAGCGCAACGCTTTTTGCCTTAATATGCAATTTTCTGGTTCACCGCAACCGCGATATATAGAGGGTGTTTAGTGTAACCAGAGCGTATATATTGTAAAGGAAAAAAGTAAAAATGAAATAATCGTCGGCAAAAAAAGTGGAGTGATCTATATTCAGGTCTCTAATGCGATTTACATAATTGTAATGAACGGATCCTTCTTTCATACAAATATTTGGCTAATTTTATATTGGAGTGAGAGATAGGTATGCCGGATGTACATTTTTCGAGGATGGATGTCTCGGTTATCTTAAAAGGTAGAAGGCCGTATTTAACAATTTAATCATAGATTTCGTTTTGAAGAGGACAATTTAAAGTCAAACGGAAAAATGACTTACGAATCAATGTTTAATTTTCGCATTTTTTCTTTTATCGCATTTTGTTTATGATGATGTGTGCAATATGACTTCATCTTTATTTTCGTCGGAAGACCAAATTAGCCACTTTTACAAGAGAGCAAAAATGTGAAACATTCCCGCTATTAGTATCATAGAAATTTTGACAGTTCAGTTAAATTTTCATTCATAATTTGAAAATTCAGTACTAAAAATGCAATTTTCACATTAATTCTGTTTGAAATACTATTTTCTTCATGTGCAAATTGCATTTTAAGTTTTCCAAACTCTGACGTTAACGAAAATTTAATTGAATTGTCAAAATTTCGTGAAGAGTGCATGGAAAAGAAATTATTAAAATTTCTACAAATGTATTACTGTTGACTATAATTTATATAAAAAATATGACAGTAACTACAGTTTCTGTCATATATTACCAACAAATTGTATTTAAAATGTTGTAGGTATTTAATTTTATGCAATTTTCTATTTTGCTACAAAAATAAATACTAATAAAATTTCAAAATTTTATAAATCTACGAAATTTCTGTATATTGTAGCTCTTGCTACCACATTAGTGTTCAGATCTATTTTTATAAATGTTTGCAAGCTTTCTAGAAATTGCCTTGAAATACAGTAAAATATATATACCATAAATTGTTATCTGAACAATAACTACATTAAGTGAAGCTACAAAAGTAACGCATGTAAGTATAGAAAGTATAAGTATACAATCTTGAAATCTGAATTGAAATCAAACTGCAATCAAGTTCAGTCAAAAACGAATTTGGAAAATACTGTTAAAAATAATTCAAAACGTCTTATGCAGCTAACAAACGCCAATAAATAAGAAATTTTGATATACCTAGTACTAATATCAGTTTTTCGAGCAAATCCTTTTATTGCAATTTGCTTTGTGCAATTATTCACAACCAATATGGATACCAAGAACAACACTTAACACGTCTGCTTATGCAACTGCTAAAGCTAGAAATCTAATATAGAAAAGCTTAAAAGTCATAAGTGTAACAAAAAACTTTTACTTCGCATGTCAGTCAAATTAATTTAATATTTTTAAAAAAAATTTTGTATCAAATTTGAAATAAAAACGCAATATTCTGATAAAGTATGTTTTAAAAGTATTTTCAGAAAATATATACTACTCTCTATTGCAAACTTACAGGTAGGTAATTTTTTTTTTCTGGAGTTATACGTAAATACTTTCATTATGACAAATTGTTTGCAATAAATGGTGAACAGAAAAATTAAAAATATTTTTCCTTGTAATAATTGAATGTTTTATATTCAAGGCACTGCGTTTAAAAGTAGATAATACAGTATTTCGACGAAAACTTAACAACTAACAAATTAAGAAAATGTACTAAATTAAAAAAAAACGAAGATCCAATATAGCGATCATAAGACAATCGAAAGTTATTTGTCCTTTCTTCGTGTTGATAGATGCCATGACTGGAAGTCTCTACAAAAAAATGTCTTGATAATATTTGAGATTAAAAAACGCATCTCTTTCTTTTTTCAGTAACGAAACGAAAATTGAAATTATCGCGAATAATTTAAAAACAAAAAAGAGGTTAAATTACTCCGGCATATTATTCCTCATAAATTCCGTAACTTTGCTTTAATTTAGCCTAAATTGTATCTCTTAAGATAACCGAAATTCTCAGTGGGCGGCTAGAAAAGTGAGTAGACCTAAAAAATTATAATATAGTATCCCCTCTTTCGCAGAGTTATTCTTAGGGTTTGAAACAGTAGTAGATATTTTATTGTTTAGTTTCCAAACAAACTGCAAACTGCAACGTAATGACGCGTACACAGAACACCCTGTACACTTGTGACTGCATAAAACTATCATCGAGCTGATTGGAGTCGAAGCTGATTTATGTTTGTTAGGGGGCGGTGGATGGCAGATCATTTCAATCATTAATCACATCATCGAGAGTCTGTTAGCGTTGGCCGGTTCATGTGTAACCCAACTATTTGGTGAAGTTATTTATCTAGCTTTAGTATTACAATTACATAGAGGTTGATGATTATGGGCGTGAGGTCAGAATGACAAAATTCAAAATGGCCGATGCTGCTCAATTTTGGAATGAATACGTCAAACTAATCAATTTCAACAAAAGGTTTTTCGGAGAGGAAAATAGATATTCGTACGATTCAAAATTTTCAACAGTACCTGAATATAAACATTATTTCTACAAAAAAACGCCAGTGGCGTATTTTTTTCCTAGGAAAATGAGGCGGAACCTCCAGTAGCACGCCGCTGGATAAAGCCACGAGGTTAATATTACATTCAATAAAAGGTCTAATTAAATGAATACGCTGTAGTAAATTTCATTCAATTCCGTCAAAGCGTTATGAAGATATGACAAAAAAATATATATTTTTTGTAAACTTGTAACATCCTGTATCTGGAATACCGATTCCCGCAGGAAAAAGTTTATAGAGCAAACTCTATTTATTTTTTGGTAATGAATTTAGTCCTGCAGTTTCTGCATTTAAACTGAAATCACCTTGATTTAATGAAGTTTTTTAAATATGTTTTTGATATTTCTTTTCAATAAATATCTTATTGGAGGCAAGGTTAGATTTGGTTGAATTTTTTTGTCAACCGTATGTACATATTTTCTTTAATCGATATGTATAAAAAGTTATTTTTCATACGTCTGTTTTTTCTATTCAACCAATTACTTATTGGAATTTAGGTTAGATGTTTTTTTTTCTGAATATATAAATATATCAGAAAAAAAACACTCAACCTAGCCCCAAATAAAACATTATTAATTTTTTCATTCAATAAATCATTAGGTTAGATCGATTTTTATTTTACTTGTAACACAATTGATTGAACCAGACCAATTTACCTATATCCGCTGTTTGATATTAATTTTACCAAGCTTTCTAGCAATTTTTATCTTATGATGTACCCCCTGAATTTGACTCTTCTCATCATATTAAAGGCTATATCTAATGAAAAAATTACAAGCATTTATCACTGTTTTTCATACATTTCTAATTTTTTATTTATAATAGGTATTTTGCTCTATCATTTTTCGTTTTGCAGACGTAAAATTATTAAGGAGTTGTTTTTAAGGTACTTCGTCATTTTTTATAGAAATTGCATATAATCTTTTAAAATAAATACCTCCTTTTTTTTCTTCCTCAGTTGTAAAAGTTGAAAAATTTTCATATCCGTCTTTAGACTTTACTTGAACTAAATGTTGCTTCCTGAGCTTCTTCTAAGACTTTTGATGGTATGAGCTACTCTTTCATTGTCTAAAGATGGATCTGAAATTAATTTATTAACAAATTCATTAATTTCGCCAAGACCCACGCACAGATGAAGTCAATAAACAATTCGTCTAAGGGACTAATATAATTTGAATTTTTATTTAACAACTGTTATCAAGACATCATATAAATACTATTTTTTTTCTTTTTTTTTACTTGTGGATAAAGTTTTGTATTGCATTTCTCATGCATTCATATTTATTCTTATATTCTGTAACTAAATTTTAATAGTAAAACCATTACTCTTTAGAAATCTACCTAGTGATCTTGTCCCTTTTAAATATGAAGAACTATGGTTGTTACAATTTACCATCATTATCTTTGGATACAAGCAACACTGACGTCACTGACGTTTGTTTTATCAAAATCTAAGACTACATGTTCTCTAGATTTTATAATCACGAAATATTTTATTATGTAGTAGTTTAATGAGACTTTGTTTTTTTTCTACTTTATTCGCACTTTATGTCTCGTCTTTTCTTATTATGATTATTTCTTTCATTTGATGCTGTCTCTTCTGTAATTTAAGAGCATTCTTAGTAAGGGATCAGCTAATAGAAGTTCTGCAGAGGCTTTTTCAGGTTCAAAGGAATTTTTTCACTAAAGTTTAACTCTATGTTGATGTTAGGAGGTCCTACATATAATGAAATTTTTTATTAGCGGCTATGTGGATAACATTGCTTTGTCAAAATGACGCTCCTCTCGGCTTACTCAATTATTCACTTATTCATTGTTAAAAAAAAAATTACTAACTCGTCATACACTGTATCCACGATTATAAGCGATCTGTAAATATTTTATACTCCCCTGCAGTTATTTGAACGTAACGAGCCGATACGAATTCCATTAAATCTAAAATTAATAAAATTTCATCGTTTTAATTAAAAGTTTAACAAAATCAACAGGATCATACTTGCTCATACCTGAAAATGATTTTTTACTAAATGAAAACAAGGGGAGGTATAGACAAATCTCATTTGGTTTTGCGATGTTTGAAATTTAACGGTATTTACGTTGTTTCCCTGAATATTTTCACTATGATGGGGGCAATTTTCAATATATTGAGTTAATAAGAAAAAGTAAATGTTAAAATATTACAATGATTGACGATGTCGCTGACTTGGGACTACTGAAAGAGTATAATAATACGCCACCCCTTCTGTTATCCTAATATAACGTTTGAGTTAATTTTTGTCGTTGAGAAGGAACATAAAAATTTTCAGTGTTTGTTAAATTATCTTTTTCAAAAATTATGATGTATTATTTAATAAATTCTATACAAAAGCTGACGGTACTTCAAGAACCCCTTTTTTAATCAGTATTAAATCTTTTATCATACTTCCTTAAGTAAACAAAGGAATATCGACTCTATAGAAGTTATTAATGATTCTGGATCTATCAGCAAGACAAACTATCTTACTGAAGTTTGAACGACACTACTGACATCGCGAAAATTTAGATAAGAGATGCGGGAACTTTCAGAGTCACTCCAACGGGTTGGTCTCGTCCTGACCCTTCGCAAACTTCTGATTTAAACTAGGATCGGGAATAATAGACTATCCGCCTCGAGGAAAAGTTTTAGTCGTAGATCTGCGGCGTGTTGCGCCAAATTAAAAAATAATGGCGTCCTTATTTCCAGTTATCTGCGTTTGAGAGGCCGTTAATGCTGTGATTCTATAAGGTGAAATTTATAAAGTCGTTAAGAACCATTCGAGCCACTGCCCTTTTGTAGACCACCAGGAACTATCTTAGGGGTATAATTTACTGGGTATAATTAGATTTCAAGAAAAATATCGTGTAAAAAGAAGTACATAGTAAAAAATTGAGTATTAAACCACAGCATAATGTAAACCAGCAAATTCAGATGAGCGGAAATCGTAAGAGGTGCATAGCACATCGCGCGTCGTTTTCAGTCTGTAGAGACCCTCCACAATTCACAAGCAAAACACAGACGTACTTAAAAAATTTCTATTTGGAAATTGTGTTCGATAAAATTGGATTGAATTTACATAGTACAGTATGTCGGCGGATTGAGTTTACAAGAGGACAAATGCACCAAAAAGTGAAAGATACGAAAAAAAGGCATTCTTGATCAAAGTTTTTGTTTGTTTAGAAAAGACGAATCACTATGACGAACTTCAATTTTGTTGTATAGGGTGGGCCAAAAATACAAAAATGTTATTTTGTGTAAAAGTAAACATACCTTATTTTGCAAGATACGAAAAAAAGGCATTCTTGATAAAAGTTTTTGGTTGAAAAATGAATAAGAGTTACGTTATCAAAAATTTTATTAAGTATTCTCTAGTCAGAGTAACTGAATGAAGCGGAAAGATTAGATTTACGTTTGTGGGTAGGAAACAAAATTTTAAATAGATTGATTTTTATAAGTATATAATGTAATGTATAATGTTTATTTTTCAAGTATTGTAATAATAGAAATCAATATATATTTTATTATGAAATGAAAACTATCGTGGTTGCTTTGAATCAAACCTCAGCTGTTCACACGGAATGCGCCAGCCAAGTGTTTATTTGCCCCTGAGATAATGTAATTCATGAGTATATACAAGGATGTAGCCCGGGATGGCGAAACTAAGAGGGGTTGTTCTTTGTGACGGTGGTGCCTGGCCAGTGCCCGAATAAGGTTGATATTATATTTGTGTGCCAGCTTGAATACATTTGTTTAATGAATTTTGAATTTGTGAGTAATATGCCATACTCGTTTATGTTTTTGAAAACCCCAGGGCGCGCCACGTGTTCTCGGTCTTAATGGCCGTGGTTTCTTCGAATTGTGCCTTGTAAATTCTACGGGATCTTACATGCGCTTCGATTGACACGTACTGGGTGGTGTTGAGGCAGATGGTATAAAATAATAGTTTGACTCACACACCCGGTAGTTGAGATGCTAACTAGTTGGCGTCCGGGAGAGCCTCGACTCACTTCAAGTAACACCAGCTAGTTGTTAGCTGAAGAAAGAATGATACATATTTGCTAATTAATATAATGGGAACGTACAGAAGGATATACCTTTAATCCTAAGGTTAGGGGGAGTGTACCCCCCGGTGAGTTATTTGTTTGTTTGTTTTTATTAACAGAACAGTAACTTTGATATTTGTTTCATATGCCCTCTTGATTTCTGGCGAATGACCCGGCTGTTATCGAGATAAATTGCTTTGTGATGATGCTTTGTGGTAACAATGCCAATAATATCTATTTTACAATTAGGTTTTCTGATGAATGTACATTTTCTACTAATGGAACTGTAGCATCCCAGTATGTCAAGTACTGGTCTCCAGAAAACCCTGAATTTAGAATAATGGCATGAAGACAAATATTTTACAAAAATGAACGTGTGGTACACGATATCTGTCCATGGCATTGTAGGCCCATATTTTTACAATAACACCTGCAATAGTATATCTTACTTAGAAATGCTTCATACATTTTTTAACGATGAACTCGAAAATTTACCATTAAATTTTCGCGGAATAATGTATTTTTAATAGGTTGGTTGTTCAGCACATTGTGCTCGTGAGGTAACAGCATGGTTTAACCATAGATTTGGTCCAAGATTGATTGGTAGAAATGGTCCAATTTTGTGTCCCCAAGGAGCCCTGACTTAACTATGTTCAATATGTTTGTATGGGTTTGTCTATGCTACTCCAACACCAAATAAGATTGAAATGCTAAAAGACAGAATTACCCAGGCTGTCCGTTTAATATCCCAGGAAGAAATTAAAAATTTCTTCAGATATCTAAGGAAGCAATTAGAAAAATATGTTCAATATTGCTTTGTGTACTTTTTGTTAGCTTAATTATTGTTGTAATTATGTTCGTATTATTTAAAAATTACACTTGAATAAGACGTAGGTTTTGTACTTTATTCCCTGTATAAAAAAATAAATTTTTGAAGTGACTCTTATTTATTTCTTAAGCAAAAACTTTTATCAAGAATGCCTTTTTTTCGTATCTTTCATTTTTTGGTCCATTTGTCATCTTGTAAATTCAATCCGCGGACATACTGAATAAGTAATTTATAGTAATTTGATACATTACAATAGTTCCTAGAAATCTTCAATTTTGACCTCAAATAAATTTTTATATATGTCCATGGGCGTAGGTAAGTATATGCAACAAAATATTTTTTGAGAAAAAATGGAACGTCACTGACTTTATATAGTTTTGACGACAAATCTTTAAAGTTCCATTAAAAAACGACTGAATAAATTACAAAGGAAATAATAGCTGCAAATAAGTCGTGAAACTAAAATTCTTATACTTCGAAGGCTTATAAGAAGAAGAAAGCTGTGAAACCTAACGAATAATATTTATTTTAACATTTTACGCCAAATTTAATTATATTAAATACTGAAAGTGTTCACCATTAACACTAACGCAGGGTTCTATCCTTTTTTGAATACTGGTCAATCAGGACTATATACAGGGTCGGAAAGTCCCCATGATTCATCGGCCGTTACGTGACAGCGATAAAGAAAGTCATAGAAATCCGTGCGATAGAGAAATATGGCTATAATGAAGGCGTCTAATAGTCACCACCCATTTCGCCTTTCCACAAATAAGATCCACTTCTTATTTAAAAACAACTAATGATCGAAACTATACAACGCCTTTCAGCTTGGGAAAAATAGCATCTTCTTAGATAACAAATTCCGCCAACGCCAAACCATTGAAGC
Source organism: Anoplophora glabripennis (assembly GCF_000390285.2). Lineage (NCBI taxonomy): Eukaryota > Metazoa > Arthropoda > Insecta > Coleoptera > Cerambycidae > Anoplophora > Anoplophora glabripennis. The sequence goes on along the minus strand of NW_019416746.1, from coordinate 144,710 downwards.
TTTCGGGTTGAAATTTTTACCTCTTATTAAGGGTGTAAAAAGCCTAAAAAATCTTGAATTACAAGTGTCTGCGATAAAAATTGCATTAATTATTAGCAATTGAAAAAAACGCCCATTTTCGACCATTTTTGAGCTCTTGCGCATAAACAAATTATCGGAATTTAATCGGACTAGTCTCATTTTATAGGCTTATTTAATACCTACCTTGTTTGTATAAACTTTTTTTTGCTATGAATAATAGTTTTTTCACGCGAGTCAAAAAAACACTCTTCCATAACTTTGACCATTGTTTAAACAAAGTTTTCCAACTAGCCTCGAGTTGATTTTTTGATATTTTGTTTATAACACGTTTCCGAACAATATTCCGCAGATAAACTTCTAATAGTATTTTTTCCAGAAACAGGCTGTTTCATATCTATAATGACTGGACCATTAGTGTACTAGAAACTGGAAAATAACACTCAATACTAATCAAATGAATTCTACACCTTAGACGTCATTCTTTGTTAAAAATGACGTATAAAAACTGCTATACATCCATTACGTCTTAAATTTGAGATTTAATTTTACCCACAGTCGCATCAAATATGTTCTCCCATTTTCTACTATCAAGGTTGGTAAGCCTCATCATATCTCATTTACTTACTAATGACTGAAGTAATATCGTGAAATAAGTTGCAAAGGTGTATTTCAACCATGAAAACTAATTTTTGTCCGCTAAATCAGAATCAAATTGCTTATTTATGAGAATCCTGAGGTTTTTACGTGTTTGCGTATAATTTATGGAAATATTTACACAAGCGAAAGACTCCAGCGACGACTCGAATACGCTCAAATTGAGACAGGAGGCCTAAATGAAAAACAAGTAAAACATCGTCGAGATGTAATACAATTTGGTGTTGACGGTGGGAACATAAAGGAATGACAAAAAAGCTTACGATGAAAACTCAAACGGGCGACTAGCTTCGTGTGCACGTAAATTATGAGGTTAATAATTAAAAACGTGGACCTTGAATCGGAGGAGACGTGAAGTAAATTATAAAATTCGTGAATTAGCTTAAATGTCAAGTTAATGTTTTGGTTACGGTTTATTGCAGAAATATAAGGAAAATTCGTGCCGCGTCAAAAGCAAGTGAATGAGTTTTTCAAAAGAGTAAAAAGAATAGGTTGTTTCTGCGCTATAAACAACAGTTTCTAGTTTTTGTAATGTGCGTTTTGAGTCTTATTTAGAATTACATTATGTATTTCAGAGTTGTGCGCTTTATTTTCATACAATTTCATGGAAAATACACGTTTTTACAAAAGGGTCATTTCAACACAACAACTGCATGTGGGAAAATGGCACGCCACAGTTTTACCAAATATAAAAAAGTTCGTACCCGGATAACTCTGTATTATTATAAATACAGGATGTTACTAAAGGGTCTGTACAACGATCCACTAGATATAGTACGGCTCGCTTGTGGAGTCCTCTAAGAGATCTAGACATAATCGTCGATAAATTCGAATTTTTCATTCCAAAAAACCCCCGGATACGAAATTAGTTCGAAGTAGTTGAAATATATTAAAGAAAATGTTATTTATTTTTTTCAACTTTTATACTAGCTTCGTTATCATCAATTTTTAGACTAAGGCAAGTCTAGTTAAATCGACTTATTTTGAGTCGTACTATATCTGGTGGAGCGTTGTACAGACCCTTCACAGACACCCTGTATATGGGCAGTGCCTCAATTTTATTAACGTGTAAAGAAGTTAAGACTATCTTTGGTTGACACTGTGGAGTGCTGAGATCTAAGAATAATCACCGGACCTGACCAGGGTACTTATAGGTTTTTTGGATCGCTGATTCCGAATCCGAGGTTGGCTAAGCTCCATCACGTCAGGTTCAAGGTCATTTGAAGGTCAAATGGCCAAAAATGGTCTAAAAAATCTGAAAAAAATCATACGTATGCTTTTAGGGTAGCCGAGTTCAAAGCCGCTGCTATTTTTACCATTCAAAAACATCTAAAGGTCATATCAAGGTCATCTGGAGGTCAAATCGAGAAATATGGTCTAATAAATCTGAGAAAATGTATACGTATGTTTTTGGAGTAGTTGAATTAAAATCCGCTGTCATATCAAGGTCATTTGTAGGTCTAATCGAGAAAATCGGTCTAAAAAATCTGAAAAAATTTATACGTATGTTTTTGGGCTAGCTGAGTTCAAAGCCGCTGTTATTTTCACCATTTAAGTACATCTAAAGGTCGTATCAAGGTCATGTCGAGGTCATTTGTAGGTCAAATCGAGAAAATCGGTCTAAAAAATCTGAAAAAATGTATACGTATGTATACGACTCCTGACCGAATGAGGCGAAAACATAAAGGAGGCTAGCCAGTTAAGGCAATTTTCCGGTCAGTTAGGTAGAAATGTAAGCGTGTCCAGCCAATTAAGGCAAGACGAGTGAATGTCCTAGCCAGTTAAGGCAAGATGAGTGAATGTTCCGACCAGTTAAGGCAGGAAAAAGAGTGTGTCTAGCCACTTAAGACAAGACGACTGAATGTCCCGGCCAGTTAAGGCAAGAACATAAGCGCGTCCAAACAGTTAAGTCAAGACGACTGAATGTCCCGACCAGTTAAGGTAAGAACACAGCAACGTGTTCAGCCATTAAGGTGAGACTTTCACCCCATTTACACCTTACTGTTTTTAAAATTGTTTTCAATAAATGAATCTCCTTGTTTAGCATACAAATTAATTGTCAGCTTTGAATCGTTTACGTTAAGTTTCAAACGATCTTCAATTGATTTTCTTTTATGTTCTACGTTTGTGTCTCTTTTTAAACTCCAGCAATAGACGGCCAACATATTCTTTCCCCAAACACCCTGATATCTTTTCTCAAAGTCACTCAGGTCCTGATGCATTCTTTCACCTTGTTCGTCACTGAACGTCCCTAGATTTTCTGGAAAGAAGTCAAGATGAGAATCAAGAAAGTGGAGTTTAAGGTTCATTAAACATCCTAATTTTTGGAAATTGTTTACCATTGTTGCAACAATATTTTTGTAGTCTGGGTCGGGACTTTGCCGGACAGTGAGACAACTCCGTTGTCCACCGTCACCACGTGGAGGTGCCCTGGGTGCAACCACACATTATCTGTTACTAAACTATGTAACACATTATGTAACACATTATACAATTCAGGATGGTACTACAGAATGTATAAATGTACTACAGAAATATGAATCTGTATATTAATGCGTATAACAACCTTCAAACAATGAAAACCTCCACATGACCTCAAAATTTCCTTTAAGTGACCTTGAAGGATGAAATAAGAAGAAATCCAATGGTTCCAAAAATATACATACACTTTCATTTTTAAAAGAAAATCTTCTTAATTTATATTTTAAATGAACATTAAATTGACCTTGGACTGATTAAAAAATAACCTTGAAATGATCTTTAGACGTTTTTAGATTACAGCACAGTATAGCTCAGAAAACTCAAAAAGATATACATAAATTTTTCCAAATTTTTCTTCATTTGACCTTCTAATGATTTTGAAATGACTTTCAGATGTACATAACGGTAAAAGTAATATTGAATTTAAACTCAACAACCCTAAAAATATACGTATAAATTTTTTCAGATTTTTTATACCGATTTTCTCGATTAGACCTTCAAATGACTTGATAGGACCTTCAGGGGTGAAACTGACAGCGGATTTTAACTCAGCTACTCCAAAAATATACGTATACATTTTCTCAGATTTTTTAGACCATATTTCTCGATTTGACCTCCAGATGACCTTGATATGACCTTTAGATGTTTTTGAATGGTAAAAATAGCAGCGGCTTTGAACTCGGCTACCCTAAAAGCATACGTATGATTTTTTTCAGATTTTTTAGACCATTTTTGGCCATTTAACCTTCAAATAACCTTGAACCTGACGTGATGGAGCTTAGCCAACCTCGGATTCGGAATCAGCGATCCAAAAAACCTATAGGTACCCTGGTCAGGTCCGGTGATTATTCTTAGATCAAATGTTGACCTGTGTTATTATTATTATTACCAGTTAATTTTTGTAAACTTGTAAATAAACTGAGAAGGACAGTTTAAACCAGTGCAGCACTAGATACTTCTTGAGAGGGAAAATAATGTCGGAGTTATTTCTTTCATTGCTTTGTCCATATACCTCAATTTGTTTGTTAGACTTAGAATCCATTGAACCAAATATAGTCTCTACAAAGCGTAGCAGTTTTCGAGATATTCGCGATTATCGATTTACTTATCCTTATACGAGTAGCTATTTTTAATTTCTAGGCTCAACTCATTAAACCACAGTTGATTTGACTGACTTATAAAAAAAATAATCAATTTTTTATGTGCAGAAAATATACGTTGGTAAAAAGTTATGGTTCTAAGTTCATTATACAAAGCGCTGTTTTATTGACATTAAAATCATTTTCAAAACAAGATGGCTTATAAAAAATGCCATATGTCAACAATTCATTTTAGGTCTTTTGCACTTATGCTTAAATATAATCACAGTAAGGTATATTAACCTTATCACTTCTGTCAATAATATATGTAATATTCAAATATTGTTTTTTATTTATTTTTTATTTTCACTTTTTTCTTTTTTTCTGGATAGGGCAAGAATGGTGAAATTATTACGTCTATACAATTTCGACATTTTTCTTGATTACTGCACCTTAACCAAATTCATCTTCTCAGTGAGTCTCAGATGCGCAGTGGTAATTTGTTCGCATATTTAAATATATAATATAAAACTTTCATTAAATAACTATTTACTAAACGAAAGTAAATTTTTACTCAGAAGTATTTAGTATTTAGTACAGAACTGATTTCTGTACAGCGGACTTTCGTCTTGATCTGCACATCTAACGGACAAGACAATATTTGGTCAAGCTGTACTTAAATAGTAATCGAATATAATCATATTTATTATTATTTATACGTTTCTAAAATTAAATGTATTTAGTCAGGAAACAATACCAAGCAATATAAGGAAAAACATTATACTCCTGAATCGTACCGTTGCCTTGCCTAAATTTGTCCATTGTATACTTGAAATTACTGAACTTCCAGAACCATCTGCAAAGTGATGTAGTGAGATCTATTATGACGTTATCACGTCCATTCGTCGGCGTCTGTCACTGCAATGCCTGAGTGTGTATACCTGTATATTTACAGTGCAGAAACATCACTACTCGGGCAGCTACAATGAAGACACGGTATGCCCAGGGGTCTATAGTACGATCATATTCGATGCAAAGTAATAAATCATTGTCTGTCAAGGGAATCAATGAAGTACGCCTTTAAGGGTTTTACAAATTGAATAATTTCTTTATATATTATGAAGGGACGAGGGGATCAGTTCAGGTCTGGCACCCTTGTTGCTACAAAAATTCCTTTATTCTCATAAACTATTTATTTTAAATGTAATTTATTATAAATCCAATTTGTTTCCTAAATTCCACATATGTACTACATTTTACCTCTGTACGCGCCACTGTTGTTTACTTGTTTTTTGGAAGCGCTCTCTAATTGACGGCAAAGCTCGCCAGGTTAGTATTTGACGTATAACCGACCAGTTCGTACACTCGATGCACCTGGGCGACTACAGCTACCACCAGAACACAGTGCGTATGCAGCGGTATTTCAGATTTTACATTGAATTTCATTTTAAATTTATAATGATTTATCTTACGCCTCCTAAAAATGATGACACGATTTTCCTTTGATAAAAGGCCGACAATTTTTTGCCTACTTTGCATCGTATACGATCCTACTATAGATAGAGTCAGACTTCGCACAAGAATAAAAGTCACACTAGATAAATATTTACATATACTAAACGTTAAACTCTATTATACAGGGTGTCCGCGTTTTTTGTAGCAGGACTTTCACAACTTGTGCTAAAAGTCCTCTAAAAAAAAAAGTTCATGTAAACATATATGTATAGATGCGTCGTTTTCGATTTACAGTGTTCAAGTTTAAAAAGAGAATTGATTTTTTATTCGTAAAACGAAAACCCCTTTTTAGACTTTGTTGAAACTTGGCAACTTTGTTTGTAATAATAATACTCATTTTCTCACATAATTTAATTTGTCCTATTTTCTCCAGTGGCGTCACAACAAGATACCAGCTTGATAAAAATAGAAAAAAATATGGTACGCCACTGCTTTTTGGTAAGTTTGAAATTTTTCTCAGATTTAGCTATCAAAAATACAACTTTTTTTGTTATTTAATTTTTTTCCTATCTCGCTTTGTTTAGTCAGAAATAAAACATTTTCATGAATAGGTTCGAGATTTGCTTAATTTATTTATTTACTTGTTACAAAGTGTGCCGTGAATATGTCTGTTTTTGAGTTGCCAAGGATTTTTTGTTGGGACCTTACATCCTGCCCAATAGATTAAGCGGTCAATTATTTCTTGAATTTTTAACTACCCAGCATGATAACATGCTAGACGATGTTCCTTTTCAACAAAGAATAGACTCGTTTTTTCAATTAGATGGATGCCCTTCCCAGTACTCTTTGGTGGTACGAAACTGGCTGAATACAGAGTATCCACAGAGATGGGTGGATCGTGGAGGTCCAGTTGGGTGGCCTCCGCGATCGCCTGATTTAACACCTTTGGATTTTTTGTTTGGGGATTTATTAAGGATGCAGTTTATTCTACGCCTGTTAACTCGCAAGAGGAACTTGTACGACGAATCCAAAACGCTGCTCTCAGAATAACTCCACGTCATTTGAGAGACGTTAAGCTGTAATTTGTGGGTAGAACGAAATGGCGGGCATTTCGAACAGCTCCTTTGAGGTATATTTATACAATAAGTTGTTTTTTCATACCGTGTTGTTTATTTATTTTTATTATCTTACAATAAACTGTGTGAAACAAAAAGTTTTATTTCTGTCTAAACAAAGCGAGATAGGCAAAAAAAGTAAATTACAAAAAAGTTGTATTTTTGATAGCTGGTATCTTGTTGTGACGCCACTGGAGAAAATAGGACACATTAAATTATGTGAGAAAATGAGTATTATTATTACAAACAAAGTTGCCAAGTTTCAACAAAGTCTAAAAAGGGGTTTTCGTTTTACGAATAAAAAATCAATTCTCTTTTTAAACTTAAACTGTAAATCGAAAACGACGCATCTATACATATATGTTTACATGAACTTTTTTTTTAAAGGACTTTTAGTACAAGTTGTGAAAGTCCTGCTACAAAAAACGCGGACACCCTGTATACAGTCAGTCAGTTCATATGCTGGACTTATTAGAAAAATCTTACCATTCGACGATCTTCCTAGTGTTGGCAGACTGGACTGTTCGCTGCGACGGATAGAGGTGAACTCTCCTTTCAAACTCCACTCGACTGCCAAGCTCCTACGGCGAATGGTGGCATCTGCGCAGACTTCACAAACTGGACTTGGACTTCTAGCGGCGACCTTTCTACTGCTGGGTCGCTCGCGCCGTTTCGGATTAATTTAGAGGGTGTTCAAAATGCAATTGGCGGTGCGGTATTATACATTTATTTAAACAAAATAAAGAAACAACAACGCGGGATGTCTCAGAAACCTGTCTGAAAATCACTTCGTTACACTATGTTCATGTAAATGCTGGCATAAGAGTTTCATCACGAAAGCAGAAAGGAGAAAGAAGAAAGGAGAAAGGGGAAGTAGGTAAAGGGATCATCATAAAAGTTAAAATTTTAATATCAGTTAAACATAACCACCAATAATCGAAATGATATAATGCTATTCCAACAAATGTAAAAAAATATAAAAAAACAATTTTTGATGCAAATAAGTTGTTTAATGGCTCCCTCCATAACAATAGAAATAAATCTAAAACAGCCTGGACTAAAATCAACAACAGTTTGTCTAATATTTTAAAATAAAAAAGTTTATCAGCTAAATATCAATAAATGAAGAAACTGCATCTGGTCATTTAATAATTGCCCAAAATTTCAGTATTTTAGAGACCCGTCTACTAAATTAAATGATGAATTGAGAGTTATTCCAACATTAAATTTAAAGTAAATTCGGCATATCCTACGACATTCTTGGAGCGAGTGTGTGGTAGTGAAATTTATATACTAATGAATTAAAAACCTCTCAGCCTACTCGAGATGACGATAAATTCAACAGATGTTGAACTAAGAGTAGAATACGGAGGGTTCGTTGCAAATATCAGTGCATTAAGCATTGAGTATTCGAGTGCAGTAAATTCGAGACAAAGAAAACCATCGCTTTGATGTGCACTACTAAAATTTAATACCGAGTCGAGAGATACATCGTAGTAAACGGGACAATCCACCTTCATTAAAGTTATATCACTATAATTCGCGATCCCTCTGCGACTCGTCTTTGGGTAAAATACCTGTCTTCCGAGAGGAGCCAGACATTATATGAACTATATTACAGGGTGAATCGTTTCTATAAAACAATAAATAGAATTACATAAGTCGTTTAATAAAGGATAAGTCATTTACAGGGTGTTAAAAAATGTAGGTAATTTTAAAAGCATAGAAGAGTATTCCAAAAAAAATAAGAAAAGAAATTCATATAAATGCGTGTGCAAAAATGCTAAATTTTTAAGATACAGGGTGTTAAGATTCTCGTAAAACAAATGTTTTTGTTTATATCTTCCAAACGGGTTGACCAAATCAATTAAAATTTGAAACTAAATCTAATAAGTGTGCACGATTTGCTAAATGAGATAATACAGGGGCAATATTTTTAAATTACTGAAATTTCGTAAAAGCAACAGTATTTTCGAAATATGTTTTAAGAAAGCTGCAAAATTGATCGCTCTGTATATTATTGTAATCTTGGATTCTACGTTAATTTTTAGATGAGCTTTCATAAAGGTTTGCTACACTTAAAATTAACCGTTTTTGATATATATAATTTTTTTCAAAAAAAAAAAAAAAAAATTAAAAATGCACTGCCTAATTCAAAAAGATGTGTATTTTACAATAATAAAGTTAGAGCCTTAAAATTTATAGGGGACATAACTAAAACTCTAAGCTTCCCTGCCATAATTTCAGAATGACTTAATTTCATACAGAGGGTGGTAGAAATTTAATGCCGAATTTAGTCAACTTTAAACCACCTTAACTTATTTTTTTTTTAAATGGAACACCCTCTATATTTTTGTGCAACCTGATGAACAATTTTGTTCTTCTTCGAATGGTATAATAGTTCCCTATACCTATCTCTTCTGGTTTTTCACAGCCATCCTCGCAAGAAATTATGCGATATCCGTTGACTGCACGAAAAACAGTAAATAACTTAATTTTTAGTGGAACCTCAAAACAAGCACCTAATCTGTCACTAGTTTATTGTTGTCAATGTCAGTGAATGTTTATTTGAGTATTATTTATTGTTAAAGAATGGCAAATGTTAACATTTATTCAAATGCTGACATTCTAAATTTAGTATTTATTTAAAATTGCAGTAATATACAGGGTGTTCCGTTTAAAATAACGAAGATGACGTCAACTTCCGGTATAACCGGAAGCGTTAGGTGGACACCATTACTTTAGTTGAGAAGGGCATGTCCGAAAACACTGTTGTCTAAATTTTCAAAATTTTAAAATTCAAGATCGAAGTAGTCTCTGAAATATGTCTAATGTCTCGTCACCGTGGGATACCCTGTATAAACCGGTTATGAGAAGTGTGGAGGGAAGAACACTATCGTGCGTGAACCAGAAGCTTCGCTTGACATTTAATGACACGTCTTCAAGTTCAGGACCGTTCTATTAATTAGGCAATATGTACTTAGGTCTTATTAATCTGTATCCCAGAATGTTAATCCAGACATTTAAACTAAACATTGTTCGTCATCAATAAGATCATGTGGATTTTGGTCAGCTGCCAAATTAAGATTGTCAGCATGTTCTCTCAAAACCCAGGTGGCATCTATGGATTGGGTGGCTAACTAAGACGTAATTCGTCTAATGCTGGTTCCAGAATTTCTTTCCTACTTCTTTTAAAATTTACTCTTCTACCTCTAGTGTTGAATCAGCTCCAGATCTTCCAAATTTTATGGGGTTTTATTAAATATTACACTGTCCCGGAGCCCCTGATAAAGTCTGTTGAATATTTGTGAAGAAGAAATTGAACGATTAGCTTAAGCCTCAACGTATAGACGACGAGCTTCAAGTCCATTACCACAGGCACATCCATACATAAAATGCAAGATATTTTTGCACTTTTGTCAGTTCTGCATTAGTGTACAACTTTACAACACAAGCAAAATAAAAATACTTTTATTAATAGAAACAAAAACAACATACTTTTTTAGCAGAACACACTATGAAGAATTAAGTAGTATTTTTTGAAGATGATTTTTTTATTTATTAAAACAAAAACACAAATTTTGTGTTGCATTCCATGTTCGTACTGTTAAAAAGGGTTTTAAAATTATGTTTTACAATTTTCTGGAAAACGATGCTTTCTCTCGAAAAGTACTATTAGTACTATTAGTAATAGTACTAGTACTATTATTAATTTTTGCTTGTTTTTTCAGAAAATGCCGTTATTTTTTGAGTAGTGGTGAAAAAATAGTGCTCAAAAAATTGCTATACCATTGAAATATCTCGTTTTCATCTCTATATCGTATACAGGTTCGTAAAGTCCCCATGGTTCATCGGCCGTTATGTGAGAGCGATAAAGTAAGTCATAGAAATCCGTGCGATAGAGAAGGATGGCTATAATGAAGGCGTCTCATAGTCACCGCCCGTTTCGCCCTTCCACAAATAAGATCCACTTATACTTGTAATTCAGCGACCGGTGGTCATCTTTGTTTTCGTCGTTTGGCTTTTCTTTAATAGATGTCACTACTTATACAATTTCGACTTCGGTATTCCGATATGTTAATACCATCCGTTAACAGAGGGCAGCACAACGCGTAACAAAGAAAACTTTTTACAGTAGCTAGTAGATACCTCTGTTTGTAAATCTAGTGACCTTGTTTCCCCTACTGAGAAGTTATTCAAATGGAGTATAGTGCTCAGCTGCATTTAAAGTTCATTTAGTTGTTATTTAAGTATACTTTTTAAAATGACTTAAAAATCCCAAGAAATAAAGCAAAATTCCCTATTTCCCCAATTCCAAAAAAATCTGTAGATCTGGCATCACTCTTTCTAGGGCTGCGCCTCACCTTAGACAAATTGTGCTGCCCTCTGTTAACGGATTGTATTAACATATCGGAATACGAAGTCGGAATTGTATAAGTAGTGACATCTAATACAGAAAAGGCAAACGACGAAAACAAAGATGACCACCGGGCGCTGAATTACAAGTGGAAGTGGATCTTATTTGTGGAAGGGCGAAACGGGCGGTGACTATGAGAGGCCTTCATTATAGCCATCCTTCTCTATCGCACGGATTTCTATGACTTACTTTATCGCACTCACGTAACGGACAATGAACCATGGGGACTTTCCGAACCTGTATAAGGTCTACATAGCCTTTATAAATGTTTACAAGCCACGTGACTACCGAGCTTGGGCAACCCAACATTGCACGACTGGTACTGGTAACGAAAAATCTCTGTCTTGGTGTCACTAATATTAATGTTCATTTACAATGAATAATAACAAACCGTTACGCCAGATAATGCGACACGTTGCCATTAAAAACTGTAGAATATCGACGCCACTTTGTATTTCGGAAATTCGATAGGGTGTATGAATTTTTTGTTTTAAAACGACCTTTATGCACGGCAAACTATTTTTTGGGGAATTCCTTTCTGAATAGCTGCCAAAGTACGAAAATATGCCGGTCCCATCCCCCCTGACCTGTAAAATTACAACGCGCTACCCTTTTCCCCCAGACGGTCTAATTCTCGTCCTAACGCTTGCGGTAGTGTCTTGATGGGATCGCGAATTAGTCTAGATAAAAATTTACTTATACGATTATGGAAATCCAATATATCCCCAATTCCTTGAGCGGAACCGGGACCTCCTAGATTCCATTAAATAAATTGGATTCTTCATTAGCCTCCCAATTATAAGCTTATCCTCCAAAGGTCAAATTGGAATCCATATTGACAATTATAATCTCGATTATTTCATTATAAGTTAGTAATTGGCCCTGCCGAGTTTAATGTCGTAGTGAGATCGATACCTCCCTGGCTGGGGGCAGATTGGCAGATGGGGACATTAACTATTTAGTGCTACCTCATTAATAAATTCATTAAATATAACAACAGAATATTAATTTAGATAATATATAATTGGCTCATACCTTGTATATATAATTTTTTTAAGGACAATTAATATGTTGAGTTATATGCCAAAAAAATGAATAAATAAAAAAGGAAAGAAATAATCGTCTCATTTAACAAAATAGTGCGAACATGTTGAGAACTGCTGGAGTCAAGAGGGAATGACAAGTGTTCGACGTTACTAACCTGTCAACAGTGTGTAGTTTTTCTTGTTAATACTCTTTGCATACAAATACCCTGGTGAAATTAAGTGGGGCTATTTTTTATGGGTAGAGCTCTGAAACGTCATCATTTGGCAACCATTGATTTCCCATTACCACGAGCGTCTGGCATACTAAGATCTTTTATATGGATGCATTTTTCGGAAAAACATTTTAGATATTCTTTTATTAAATAAATCACACCGTACATCCCCAGAAATAGTTGTGTGGCAAATTTTTAGAAAACATTTAGCTGTTTTTCTTCACGTCGATAAAAAAAATTCAAAATAGAATTTCGTGGTGCGTATCTAGGATGCCATGAAATTATATCATACTTATTTCATTTTATCAATTTCATTATTATTTAAGTTCCTTATTATTTTTAATCAAATTATTTTGTATTATTTCACTTTTAATAATGACTAAATTAATTATTGGCTTTTATATCCTAAGACATCAAAATAATTAATATTATAGCTTTTAATTATTTTTTTGCCCATGAACCATTAGTGAAATTCTCATGACATTGACAGATGTTAAAGAAGGCACTTACAAAGTTAGTAGTATGAAAATATTGTTCCAATTGCCAGTCCAAACATATACAATTATGTTTTTGTGGACGCCTTCATAATTTTTATATGTAGTTGTTATTATGATTGATTATGAGGCTCACTCAGTGTGTAACTGACACACTTTGTTTTGTTTTATTTTTATATTTTGATTTAAAATTTGATGTATTGAATTTCTTCTCTAATTTCTTTAAATGAAAGATGTATTTAAAATAACAAAATATCAATATATTACTAGATTTAGCAGGTTATGGGTTTTGTTACAATTTACAATTGTTATAATCCTTAAACTAGAAGAATGAACAATAAATTCCCCCCTAAATTTCTACTATAACAGTGCATAAATGTGTTTATACTGTCAGTAATTGAATTAGTTAAAATCGTGCATTAGTTACATATAAATATGAAGTGAAGAAGAAGAAGAGATTTATATAGCGCTTTGTGTTTCAAATTTGCAAATTTGTTTAATAAGTGTCGACACTTACGATGACAGATTTCTTGCTGGTTGTTAAATCCGCATGTAACCACGCTGTATTGTTAAATCTCCTATACGTAGTCGCGCTGGTCGGACGTTCTCTCGTTGAACTGGCGTCTCACCGCGAAGGTTGCCGAAGTTTCCTTTATGTTGTTGTTACAGGAATTCCTCTAGATGAAACTACACTGCACTATATTTCTTATAGATTCCACTTGTCACTTTTTTATTTATGCAAATTCACCTTGTTTCAATTTGTTGTTTTACCAGTTGCTTGTGTTGAGACTGTTGAATGATTTTTCGGACTAATGTCACTTCCACTAATGTAACATTCTGACTTTTGACTGTTGAATTTTATCACGACATTAGATCACCAAGATGGCTGGATAAGTATACAATTTTTATTGACTTGTTGATTTTAACTGATGGCAATTGTTTTTCTAGGAGCAAACTAACTATGTTACTGCTACAGGTAAACATGGAAGACTGGCTACCTCGAGCCCGGATATTGGTTTTATTAAACGTGGAAAACAATTGAAAATTACTATAGCAACCATAACCAAGTTATGCCAAAATTTTTTCAGATGTAAACGAAAGAAAGTTTTAGAGTACTCCGTTCCGACAAGTATTATAAAGTCTACACAACAAATTGATCTTTGGTTGGAGTTTAAACACATTTTATGGAGTTATGAGGGCCTTTTACATTCTGCACATATGATTTGGCTGTCCTGATACACTTTTACAACTAACAACTTACAAAATTGTAACGGAACAACAACTGTCAAGATTTATATGCTACAGAAAAGTTTTCACAGATGCATAGGTTTAATTCCACACATATATCCTGACTACAGGTACACTATGCTTCGTTTACATACCAGTTTTATTGCATGAATCGGAATTATATGTGAAACACCTTCATCTTACGTCGATGACTTGTCAAAATTTCACTTTGATGATTAAATAATGTGCTCATGCCAGAACTTATAATTGACTTTTAATATTGTAACATTGTTCTTTACTGTTCTTTGTAACATAATTGTACAACATGAGTGCATTTATATAGTTTAATGAATATGCAAATTCAAATTTAGTTATAACTTTGACAGTCGAGACGTTTTGTCGTGAAAATTTATTAATTACAAAATTTTAACTTATACTATCGATACACATCTTCCATTTAATTCCATTATAGTAATTCACATCCTGTTGGTGACTATCTTAAATATATTTAATATCAAAATTTGTGTTAATTCGACACTTTCGTGTCTCGGTGCCGATAAAAGAATTGATTTAAAATTTTCGAATTAATAAAACATAAAAATACATTCTCATGAAGGTATGGTGGATAGCGAAAATTGACCCTCACTAAAGTCAAAGGTGCCAACTGAAGATGACATTACACTTGACCTTGAAGTTCAAAATGATTTGAAGGTCAATTTTGATTCTTAATATATTATATATTTGACTGGGATCTGGAAAAAGCTGGAAATTTCACTTTTCAGATAGATAGTTCTCACCCATGGGTTAAAATTACGTTCAGAGGTTATTGCAGTAAAAAGTCAATTTTTGAGTGTTACGGAAACTAAAACAACAGAACATCGGTCCCCAGTGGGTCTATTATATGTTATAAATGAACGTGCAGAAAAACACCCCTCGAAATGAATGTTGACAATGCTGCGGTTAACCTCACAGTCAGCCATACCTTGTGTTTATTTCAAATTTAACCTTGACTCCTCTTCTTCTAAGAAGCCAGCATTCAGCTGAGAAACCACTGTCTAACAAAAGTCTGGCAGAAATGTGACGGATGTTCCATGTTTTTTTTTGGGGGAGATATAAAAAAACTTCTGGTCTTTTTTTCTCCGTTATCGTCCGCCAACTTGTAATATTTTGTTGCTAATTACTTGATACGTGACGTTGGATGCTTGCAGAGTCTCAACAATATTATTCATTCGTATTTACAAAATAGTTCTCAATTACTAATTTCTCTTCCAAAAAAAGTCAATTTATGTAATTAAAAATTTGCAGAAAATTTATTCTGCTCAAATTCTTATTCTTCTTTATTTTGCCAATTCTTGATGAATGTCGAGGCAATTGTCGACGAGCTGCTATTGTGTGTCACAACCGATACCTTGCATCTGTCTGAGAGCTCGGCAAGAACAACTAGTATAGTCTTTCCGAAGTCAGTTGAACATGTAAAAAAACGCTTGGCAATAAAATTTAATGACTTTCATAGGCGTCCCTAAAAAAGTTTTCTGCTAAAGGTAAAAAATTATGATAATTTTATATAATGTGTAGAAAATTTCTATTATCTGTTCAGTTGGCCAACAACATATTTTAATTATTTATGTCCTCAAACAATTATCAATATAGATGGTAAATTACGTTTTGTTCCGTTTCAAAAGGTCTCCGAAATTCCATGTTGTAATAATATTATTTTTTCCTTTCGCAATTATAATATCAATGATTCATAGAAGGTGCCAATAATAAATTAAAATTACCTGAATCACACCAAACTCCGCATTGCTGCACTGCACTGCTGGGCAATTTGTCAACCACTTGTCAACAGCTGAGATTTATTGCCCAGTGGCCCAATGCAGCTGTGTTTGTATTTCGTTTGCTCGCGCTTGCATTCTTCAACTGGGGGTATACATTTCTACCACCTTCACGTTTCGTTCGATCAGATCTGTATATGGGTATGGCTAAATAAATATGGGAATAAGTTTTTCAAATATTTCAATGTTGAGTTGTGCATCAGCGACCGAACCTGGTATATACTGTCAACCTCTTGGTTCTTCAATTGATATAGGAAAGACTATACGCGAAAACATAACATTTATGTTGCAAATGACGTTAGAGTATTGATTATTCTGGCAATGGTTGATATGAATCGTCACATAAGCATAGCATTGAAAGACAGCCTGACATACCTAGACGCATTGCACTGAGAATATTGCGGAGCCACGGGTACAATCCATATCATATCGCTTTGTCTCAGGTGCTTACACCGAATGATATGAAGTTGCGGATAGAGTTTTGCCAATGGAAAGAACAAAATGATCATGAGCGATCTAATTTTTTTTTTGTTTCATCATGTATTCAGATAAGGCAAAATTCAAAAGTAACAGTTCATCAGACACAATTGGTTACTATTGGTCAGACGTTGAGCCTCACTGGTACAGACATGTACCAACCAACATCGTTGAAGCCTCAAGTTGTGGTATGATATCATAATTGGCTTTATTAGTCCGTACTTCTGCGATGGTTATGTAAATGGAATTGAGCTCTTCTGAAGAACAAGATCCCAGTGGTATTGGAAGATGTTGAATTACATAAGAGATTGAGGATGAACTACACTTTGTCTAGATAGTTCGAGCTCATTTGAATAACCATTTGGATTGGACTTGTTGGAGCTGCTGCATGGTCATCAAGATATCCGGACTTGACTTCGTCGGTTTCCTATTTATGAGTTTATCTGAGAAAGCAACAGCCACTAGAAAATATCCTCTCTTCATGAGGGACAAGGAATCTACATTCCTAAAAAGTGAGAGGCAAAGGAGATTCACTATAATTATTAAGTACGCCAAAGGGAACGTGCACTTACCACTTCCGCGTTATTCCTGGCTAATGCTAAAGATAGGGTAACATATTGTTGTAGCCCTTGAGGATTGACCTTTTACTGCAATAACTTCTGAACGTAATTTTGTTTCATAAGTAAGAACTACTTATCTGAACATGAAATTTCCCGCTGTTCCCAAATTTGTGGTCAAAAATAAGCTTTAAATAGGAAAAAACAAGAATGACCTTCAAATGACCTTGAAAATCAACTTCAAGGTCAAGTTCAAGGTCATCTTCAGTTGACTCCCGTACAACTACCGTGAGGATCAAGTTTCGCTGTCAATTATACCGTCGTAGTAATTTGCGTGGATGAATTAAAATGGGGATTGATATTTTACTGCAATGACTTTTGAATGTAATTTTGACTCATAAGTAACAACTGTCTATCTAAACGAGAAATTTTCTGCTTTTTCTGAATGCGCGGTCAAAATTAAGAGTTTCTGAAGAAATATAAAGTTGACCTTCAAATGACCTTGGAAATCGACTTCAAGGTCAAGTTCAAGGTAATCATTAGTTGGCATGGTCCGGAATACTTTTACTGGATAAATTAAAATAGCCGACTTTGTATAATAGTGAATATTTAATATTCTCACGAAAACTGAATCTTCGTACTAGTTAAACAAAAATTGTGAATTGTGCATTGTTAAAAAATATTTTTTTCAATCATTCAAAGAACTTTTTACCGAGGTAAATTTTCAGCAGTTCTCTTCTTTTATTAAGACATACATCCCACTAAAAATAAATCTCCAAGATCATAAACATCCCGTTATCAGGGTTTGAAGGGAAATAAATGAGTTATTAGGATAACAGAACTAAGGAAAATGAGGTTTAAAGAACCTTCAGCGAACACCGGTGGCAATCACTCTTTAATTCGGCATTCTAAATGCAGACTGGAAAGTCAGTGCAGAAATACATGCGAGATGCGAGGGCTGGTATTGTCATTTAGATTAACAAGATTATTCGTCCAAGATAGAAACCGACCCATGTCCGATATAATCAGGCCGGCCAGATTACTTTTAACTGGGAGCAAGGTCGAAGCTGTACGAGATTAGCAATACGTTTGATGAGGGTGCGTTCTTAACGTGTAGCGCTCAAACTTGCAATTTGTACACTGTCCAATTGGGCCTGAATTATTAATAAAAACTCGAGGGCTTCTTTATCAGAATACGCATATAATTAAGTTGGACCTGAAAGAAGTGGTACAATTTAGGTACCTTATAGTAATTAGCTTAAATAAGTGTGCGAGTAATGCGAGTAACAGCTGCATTCATCTTCATTTCCTTTTCTATACGACGGTTATTAAAAGGTACTGTAATAATTTCGGGATATGTTAATTTTTCTTACCTTTACTTGCTTAAGTTATTCTTCTTCTTCTTCTCAACAGACCTCTTTCTTCTTGTTTGGGCGCCAACTTATGTTAACATATATTTATAATTTAATTTACATAACATGGTCTGCTAATTTATAGAGAAAGTATTTGTTCAGTTTTAAACAAAATATATATTTTTTTAATTTAGCATGAGCAATCTTACCTCAGAGTGAGGTTCTGAGAAAGGCTGGTTACTATTTTTTTCAATGATTATTTGTAAGTCTTTTCTCGTTTTATTTTGTATTACTTTATATACGTTTTTTTTGTATTTTATATTTTATTTTGTATTACATATGTTTTTATATATAACTTGTATTATGATAGAAAACTCACATGCTTCTAGGCTGCGCGGAAGATCAGGAAACCACTTGTGGTGTACTGAGCGTACTTCCTTTTTGTCTAAATTGAGATTTTTTTTTTGTACCTTAAGTTTGCTGTTATTTGAGTGCAACATGATTTAAAAGTGGTTGTCAGGCAATTGAAGATGATTCTCGACCAGGAAGGCCTTCGACTTCAACTGATGATTCGCACGTTCAGAAAATCGAAGATCTGGTGCGTGCAAATCGCCGATTGACTGTCAGAAACATCGTAGAAGAGGTTAGCACCTCAATTGGCCATGCCATAAAATTTTGACAGAAAAATTGAAATTCATTTAAAGTATCANGCCGATTCTTATACTAAATAATAAACTAAGCAATTATATTCTACTGACGGATATTCCGTAATAAATTAACCACAGATATGTAAAACTTTGGTTATTAATACGTCTGTACCTTCTTAATCTGTCCTAGACACTAAGCTTCGTATCCTTTTTGTCCTTTACGCACTTCGCGTTCTACTCTGCACCCTTTAGTCTTGTAACCTAAGGGATTATTTCTTTATTTATCTATATATCGTTATGACCAGTATCATAACGAGTCTGGATTTCAAAAGAGTTTACTGTTCAATTCTCGAAAGGGAGTTTATAATTATCGTTATACTTTAATTAATACGTAGGAACTTAGAAATGATGTATGTTCAGGCACTTACCCTCTATTGCTTACGTAGAATGTAATCCAGTGGCTAGCTATATAGGGTGACACTGAAGTTGAGAGAAACAAAAGGAAACACCAAAACTTCTAGGAAGGGTTTTAATAACAATAAAAAACAGAACAAACAAACAAAATAACGACACAACGGGCTCGAACCACATTATTAATTAATTTATTGAAACGCGACAGCGTACCGAGATTCGGGGAATGCGGGATCCATAACAAAATTTGGAATGACTTTCCATTATTAAATTAACCCGAGACTATAAAACTAAGTAGACCACTCAATGTGAAACCCAGGGAAGAACTGACTTTTTCGTAGATCTCTCTTGAATTCGACACTTCGTTTCGACACGCCCATTTCTTGGGTCCAGACGTTTCTGTTCTTATCTTACTGGCGGGAACCCTGGATATCGGGACGCTTTGGTATAACTATGTCATGTTAATAGTTATCTAATTGACTGATGTTACATTTATCTAAATAATTTTGAGACTAAACTTACAAATAACCCTAGCCTTCCTCTAGTGACTCCGTGTAGCAGTACGGGACGGATTAGTCAATCTCATTTAATATATTCTTAATAGCTTGGAAAATCCGCCTAAAAACCAGCTATTTGATCTATTACTTTCCTTTCCAAATATTATCAATTTAACAATTTGATTTAATTCTAATTTGGAACCTCTACGCTCTCCTCGTGGTTTCGCATGTTATTAAAAAATATGGGTTTCTTTGTTCTGTCCCAGCATAGGTTGGCGACTCCCGGACGCGACAGATGACTGTCACATGGCCCCGACTCTTAGTGAACTTTTTAAAAAAATATTGCTAAATTTCTCCGAAGGACGACGCTAAACTTACTTAGCCCTTAACTTTCGATAATTTGAGTAGACTGAAATATTTTACTGTTTGGCCCATCCGTTCCGAGAACTAACAAATAAATTATTACGCGTCCCCGCTTTTGTTACAGTCTTGTCAATATTCCTTGATCAGCATCTGTCATGTGAGTCCATGTATTGTATTTCTTTTCTGATGTTCTGTACTTCCTATACGTATTAGGTTATTTCGGATCTCCACAAGCTTGGTTTGGTCTCTACAACAATATTGGATTTTGTGTTTTCGATACGTACGACTTATTATGCTTCTCTTTTCCGTGAATTTGCGCCTTCCACTCGGTACTTCGGCACTTGGTTTCTGGATCATATTCGAAACACCACGTTTCATCACCTGTCACAATGTTGTAAAGGAAATTTTTGTCCTTTTTGGCCTCCTTGATGAAGTCCTTCGAATTCTGAGCAATTTTTGGTCGTCATCAACTTGTGTAGAACAAACTGTGTACATACTATTCGGTAGCTCAAATGTTTGGCCAAAATGTGATAAATTGATGTTTTTGAGATGTTTACTTCTAATTCCATGAATTTCAATGAAGGGTTTTGGCTGATCTTTGATGGATTTACGCACAGTTTTCAAGGAATCTACAGTGATCGCGAATTTCGGTTGGCCAACATATTGCTCATCATTTATCTCCTCACGACCGTTGTTAAACCGCGTATACCATTCATGAAATCTGCCACGGAATAAACAATCATCACCATAAACTTGGTTCATCAATTGAAACGTTTCGGTAAAAGTTTTACCAAGCTTAAAACAAAACTTAATATTGGCTTGTTCGATGCTCATTTTTGTACCGATGACACAGACATACTGTCGCCTCAGACGCAATAACTCCGCTTTTATTTGTCTAAATGTTATGAAATTTTGACAGTACAGCAGTGAAGGATCTACCGTTCAACTGCATGCAATTGTCAATAGATGACCTCACTAGAAATACCTATTTTTTACAGTCCTGTTTATTTTGGAACGCACCTTGTAATTCTAAAAATATTCACGTAGAATGATATGGTATGTGGGGACGAAGTTCAATCATATTATAAAGTAAAATGTTGGTAAAGACAGTTTCAACATGGTCGTGAATCCATTATAGATAACCCAAGAAGTGAAAAGCCACAAGCAATCTTGATGTTTAAGGCAAAAAGGAACATTGGTTCTTCAAGATCGTCGGTTGGAAGTGGCTATAAGTTTGAACGTATCTTGAATATTACTTTGAACGTGTTTACAAACATTTAGATATTTGGAGAGTAAATAAATTGAGGGGCGAAAACTCAATAATTGGCAGAAGTATTTTTAGCAATTTCATTTTTGCTATATTGATTTAGTATGTTTATTCGCATTTCTTAATACAAACGTCTCATGTAGATTGTTCTTTCACAAAAAAGCAGTTAAAGGTATGATTCTAGAAAAATCAATCTCACTGTTGACTAATAATTTTTAGTATAAATTACGGGACAAAAAAGCGGACAACGTGCCATTTGCGACCACAACTATTCACATATTTTTATGTATGTAGAATGTAAATAGGAAACCATTCCAGAGGTTCTTAATAAGTTTTACCACTTTTGGTTATTGTTATATACAGTTAATCAATAGAATCAATATAAAATTTTAAGCGATCTTACTGCATGTGCTGTTAAGCAAGAAAAAGTGCACATTTATTATCTATAGTCAAAACTCTATACAGATCATAAAAAAATTTTTGAAGTTATAAATCATTTAAATATTAGACCGAATAATGTTACGCAAACACCAGTTACAGAAATTGACAACTATTTTTTAATAAAGTTAAATGTTGTAAATGAAACTTTCAAGTGCATTCGTGTCTTTGTGTTATCAGTATAAGACTGACTGTGTTTGAAGTCCCTCGCTGAATTCTGCGAAGGGGTCCTTTTTAAAATTCCGAAGAAAAATGAAAATGAAAATCACACATACCAGTTAAGAAACACATAAAACTAATCCTTTTCCAACATTTAATATGTACAGGATGTTGTCAGATGGTCTTAACTACTGGTGCATATGACAAAAAAGAAACAATTAAAAAGTAATTTTTTAAAATATATTTGTGTCGATGAAATGCTAGTTTTGTATATCAAAGAATTGTATTACAAAAAGTTATTCACAATTGAAATTTATACTCATATCAAGTTTCAAATTTTTTTGGTAGATAAATCATTGCAGAAGTAAAAATTACTAGCATCAAATTTGAGACATAATCATAAATGTTAATTCTAAAGTTTAATCCAACTTCTTACAGAAAAAGGAGTTTTACTTACACTTATAGATGTTGAAAAATAGGATTACAAAAAAGTCGGTAGTCTTTTTCGTTGTTAGAGAGAAAACTTTTCTGGTGCTCCACGTATAAATGAAATTTGCTAAAAGCGATTTGAAAATTTTAAAGAATACTAGTTTCTATTTTTTAATCGAGCCTCAAACTTTGTTCAAAATTCAGGGTGTTTCTGAAATAAGTGCGTTGATAGAGGTCGCAAAAATGAGCAAATTTTATTAAGCAACTGATGGTATAAATGATTCTGTTCTCGAAAAAATTAATTAAGATAATTAACCTTAAATTTAAGCCGCCCCTGTGCATCTTGTGCACGTGCATGGACAGAATGCTTCGGACTCGCTGCATGCATGAACCGCTTCTTTAATTGACTAACGTTCCATGTGTCTTCCACAATCAAGCAAATATCTTGTGTTCTTTAGTTGTGCGTTGCAGTATTACTTAGCGGGCGTATAAAATGTTTTCTGATCAAGAACTAGCAGATTGGTGTTAATGTACGGAGAATGTCAGTACAATTTAAATGAGACTTATTGTTTGTATGCGGCCTCTTACCGTAACAGCCGACAATCTAACAGTAGAACAGTGCAAAAGGCAGTTCAAAGGTTACGGGATACCGGGAATGTCCACCTGACATACAGGGTGTCTCATAATTAGCTGCCAACCCTGAACAGGCCGATTCTATGATCAAAACTAAGTAAAAAAGTTCATATGAACATGGGTCCGGAAATGCTTCCTAAGGGCACAGGGACCCATTGAAGAGGGAGGAATGGAAATCATTTTTTTGCAATATCTCTCAATCGCGTTGTGATAAATGAATGAAATTTGGTATACACAGCTAAATTTTGATGAGCAATTTGATGGACTAATCCATTTATTTCCACAAGGTCCATTGGGGTGGGTACGGGGGGGCCCTTGGTACTTTGCGTGTGTAACTTTTTCATCTTTGACTTTTTAACAAATTGGACAGCAAATTCCGTTTTCCCGAACTGTTTTACGTTAAAAAGGTACTCTTGTTTCAAATCGTTATCTTTAACGGTTTCTGAGAAAATCGCTCTTGAATTAATCCCACTTTGGTCAATTTCATAGTAATTTAAACAAAATTATCAAGGTATTCTTATGTCAAAGTATTGTCAACCCGATTGCCAATTTAATAGTTCTAAGCGAAAAAAATGGAAGAGTTTACGGGACAAGAGTTAGTTGATATGATATTTATTTATGGCTTTTGCGATGGTAATGCTGCAGCGGCAGAACGCGAGTACGGGAGAAGGTTTCCAAACCGAAGGCTGCCATCAAGGAGGACATTCCCTACGGTATTCCGCAACTTAGCTGCAACCGCCACTTTTCGAAAGGCACCGGGTCAAGGACGTCCCAGGATTAATAGGGAAGCGGAGGTCCTTGACGCTATTGAACAAGATCCTACGACTAGCATACGGAACATTTCAAGGCAAATAAATGTTCCTCGGCCAACGGTACTACATATCTTAAAGATTTCCTTAACAGAATTGATTAGATGTGCTACTAACATTTCAGGTTGGAAGAATATTAAAGCGACAAGGTCTACATGCCTATCACTATCGACGTGTACATGGCTTGATACCAGAAGATTTTGCGCCACGTATGCAATTTTGTCGCTGGATTTTGTCGCTGGACAACGAGCAAGCTTCCAAAATTTTGTGGTGTGACGAAGCTACTTTTACCCGAAATGGAAAATTAAATTTTCATAATTCTCATTATTGGGAAGAAGAGAACCCACATGTTGTTCGGAGAACAAACTTCCAGCAACGGTTTTCCATAAATTTATGGGCGGGAATAATTCACGACACTCTGATTGGACCTATTGAAATTCCACAACGTCTCAATTCAAATCTTTATTTAAACTTACTTCAAGAAAATCTTCCCCAAATTCTCGATGATCTGCCTCTAAATTTACGACGTAACATGTTTTTTCAACACGATGGAGCCCCGGCACATAGTGGTCGCAATGTTCTAAATTTCCTAAACGAAAATTTCGCTGGACGGTGGATAGGGAGGCACGGACCGGTAGCTTGGCCGCCGCGTTCTCCCGACCTAACCCCGCTGGACTTCTTTTTCTGGGGATATCTAAATCAAAAAGTTTACGCCACCGAAGTCGATACCCGTGAGGAATTGCTGCAGCGTATCAATGATGCAGCCAATGAAATTCGTCAAAACCGTTTTAGCATCTTAATAGCTTCGAGAAGTGTTACACGTAGGGCAAGACTTTGTATCAGAGAAGGTGGAGGGTTTTTTGAACAGTTTTTAAAATAGCTTGTTGTCTGTTATCAAAATTAAGTTTCCATCTTATGATCCCTTCGAAAAGTGACGGTTGCAGCTAAATTGCGGAATACAGTGAGGAATGTCCTCCTTGATGTCAGCCTTCTGTTTGGAAACCTTCTGCCGTACTCGCGTTCTGCCGCGCAGCATTACCATCGCAAAAGCCATAAACAAATCATCATATCATAATTGTTCTACATCAATAATATGTATTACTGATTACGTATTAAATTATTATTATTATTATTTTTTGTTTAAATGACTATGAAATTGACCAAAGTGGGATTTTTGTTTCCGACATCAAATGGCACAATATCCTGATTTTACCAAGCAAGATGCTTTTTACGAAAGATTATTGTTTTACTAGAGACGGCATACTAAATTTTCCCAATATTCACTATTGGTGTAATGCAAATCCTCACATTGTGCAGATATATCGGTTTCAACAACGGTTTTCAGTGAATGTGTGGTGTGGTGTTTCTGGTGCTAGATTACTCGCTCCGATCGTTTTACCTGCACGTTTAAATGGTACTGCTTATTTAGAGTTTTTAATAAACGCGTTACCGGATTTGTTGGAAGACGTTCCTTTACAAATTCGTACGCAAATGTTCTTCATGCAGGATGGTGGTCCTCTCCATGTTTATCGTGCATTTGTGAATTTTTACATATCAACTTCCCGGAAAGGTGGATAGGACGAAATGGCCCTGCACGTTACCCAGCACGTAGTCCGGATATGAACCGTCTGGACTTTTTTGTTTGGGGGTGTATGGAACAAAATGTGTACCGAACGCCTATTGTCGATGCATCAGATCTTCAACAGCGTATTTTTGCTGCAGCTAATGAAATTCGACAAATGCCGGGAGTATTTATACGTATGTGGACTAATTTTGACCATCGTTTGGAAGCATGTTTTGTAACAAAAGCCGGGACGTGCAGTCATTTATTTATTAGTTCTCGGAAAGTAAGATATTTCAATCATCATAAATTATCGGAGGGTAAATGGTTTTCAAGTAGTAGGTCGCCAAGACAGTCCTTCGGAGAAAATTATCAATATTTGTAACAAGTTCGCTTAGAGTCAGGGCCATATGGTAGTCATCTGGTGCGTCTGGGAGAAGCCCAGAAGCGTAGAACCCCATCTTTTTAACAACGCGCGAAAACCGCGAGAAAGACCGTAGAAATTCCACCTTAGAATTAAATTATATTGTAAAATTGATAGTAATTCGAAAATAGAGTATACCTAAGCAGCTGATTTTTTTTGACGGATTTTTCCTAGCTATAAGAGTAGATTAAAAAAGATCGACTAATCCGTCCCGTAAATTGCTACGCGGAGTCAGAGGGGAAGGCTAGGGTTACTAGTAAGTCATATAATTATTGTTATAAATGTAAATTCAGTCAATTAGATAAATATACAAGCGTTCCGATATTCAGGTTCTCGCCAATAAGACGAGAACCGAAACTTCTGGACCCAAGAAATGGGCGTGGTCAAGGCGAATTGTGGAATTCAGGAAGGATCCCGAGAAAGTCAGTTCGTTCTTAAGTTTCACATTGAGCAGACTAATTATTAATTTTAAAGTCTCGGATTAATTAATTAATTTTGATAGTTTTTCTAAATTTTGTATAGAGCGCGCATTCCCTGAATCTCGGTACGCTGTCGCGATTGAATCAATTAATTAATAATGTCGTCGAGCCGTTGTTTTTATTTTGTTTGTTTGTTTTGTTTATTGTTAATAAAAACCCTTCCTGGAAGTTTTGTGTTTCCTTTTGTTTCTCCAACTTCAGTGCTACCCTGTATAGCCAGCCACTGGATTACATCCTACGTTAGCGATGAAAGGGTAAGTGCTTGAAAGTAATTTTCTGAACATACAACATTTCTAAGTTCCCACGTGTTAATTAAAGTATAACGATAACTAAATAAACTCCCTCTCGAGAATTGAATAGTAACTCTTTTGAGCATTAAATAGATAATGAATTAAAGGTAGATAATTAAAGAAACAACCCCTCAGGCTACAGTTTATTAGCACATGGAATTTCCATGATGGAAACAACTTTGAACAATCTTTATAGAGCATATCGTCTATTGGTAAGTAATTCGTTTATTCGTTTAATTTTTGTGTTACTTTGAACGAGATTTGAATAAATTTTAGCATTTTCGAACACAAAATTTAAACCGTCAAACCGCCATCAACGCTTTAGCACTGTGGCGTTCGGACCAGGGACGACTTTAAAGTGAAAATTTTTTTTTCAATTCTTAATTTTCATGTGAATTTTTTTTTAATTTAAAATGTAATGTTTTGCTTAGACCATCAGTTGCTTAATAAAAGTTTCTCATTTTTGTGCTCTCTATCATCCTTTTCAAGGAACGCACTAATTTCAGAAACACTCTGTATAAGCACCTGACTGATACAAAAAAGGGGTTGTTCATTTATTCGCAGTCACTTTGATCTATTAAAAAATTGAAGTCCAACGTCATTCAGATTTCGATTATACCTTCGGCGATAGCGCACCCTTTTTTCGGATTCCCGGAGTGCCCTTTTACAGATAAAATCGAAACAGGCCCTCTCATTTCAATAATGTAAACACTTGGAACTCCAGTCACATCCGTTGCGGATCGTTAGGTCAATTTTCTTCGGCCAAACCGTTGCAGTTTGGATATATCCCCTAGCGGGGTCGGATGGTTTCATTGAAAGTTAAGAGAGGGAACAGCTCGTCGATCTAAGAAATGTTGATGGGAGATTGGCCGCGTAGGAAACGGAAGAATAGTTTAATTGGCGCTACGGAGCGCTGTTTGGATTTTTATCGTTCATTTACATGAGAACGATCCGGTGGAGGAATTCTGCGGGAAGCGGCGAATTGATTGCGAGAGGTACGGCAGAGAACATCGTGAGAGGAATTTTTTATGAGGCGATCATCACCTTAATACAATTCAACTGGTGCGAGAAAAAAATGTCTTAGAAAACATTAAATAAGAAAGATATTTAAAAAACCAAGTGGATGACGACCAAGGATAATGATTTTTTTAAATAACTACTCGAATATTAGAAAGATGATCGTGGGATATTTTTTTATAAATTTTACCTATAGTAAATGTGAAAAGAACTAACTGTATTAGACCAACGCTATTAGATTGAGCATAAAGAAGATAAATGAGTACCTTGTTCAGATGTAAACAAGTTAATTCCGAATTTGCCAATTTTTTGCACGTGATCAAAAGATCAAAGTTGTAGAGTATACAATTCTTTCAAAAAAGGTTCTTATTGATTTTTTCGTACAGTGCGTTATTTAGGAGATATTTGGGGATTTACATAAAATGGAGATTATTATGCATATCAGCCAGAAAAACACATACTTATTTCAAAGGGGCGCTGCATTAAATATGCGACTACTCTTTCGTTTCTTGATGAAAATGCATGTAACAAAGTTTGTTCGAAAGGGGAAGCTTCAAACCTTCGTTCTATGTACTATTTTACAGGGAAAAATAATTCCTTCTTTAAGAAAACTATGTGGGATCATCGCGAGTAGAGCTTAGTAGGCAGTCGAACTTTGCACATTTTTACACAGTTAATCGGACAACCAATCATCTAAAGCAAATTGGGCAAATACTTAGCAATACAAAACCAACTGAAATGCAAGATGCATTTTGTATGAATCGATCCCAGCAAAAATTTGCTTGTGTTTTATTTCATTCATATTTTTAGAATATAAGCGCTACTTCCACTTTTTTTCTTCCAGCCCGTAGAAAACATCTAAGTATTGTGTCACATGGATTTATCCTTTGAAACTTTTTCTTTACGAATATGACATGAAAAAATCATTATAACTGAATTTTAATTCAATATATTTAAAAGTTTGAGAAACTCCGGAAAAAAGGCAAGAATGAAAACACCCGTATTACGGATTACCGGAGGAGAACCTGCTCTTTCCATCTATTATACTGGTTTTCTATCTGGATAATTGGACAACAAACTTCCGATGTGAAAAGGTATGAGTAATTCAATGTCACCTGAAATGCTGTCATCAATTTTGACAATAAGACAGAAAATGTGTTGCGCAACTTGTAAATTACCTGATACTGTAGTGCATAAAGTTAAAACGTTAGAAGCCTACAAGTCTGTGGAAGAAGATTTATAATTTAATAAATATGTTTAATTATTGTTTTTCCTTGAAAACGAGAGTGGTGTCGAGATTTCGGATACAGAGCGTCCTTCTAGCGACGAAGATCATAGATAACTCAGTTATGAAATTAAGACAGGACTAAAGTCACACTAGACTAAACAATGTTTTAACAAATAATAATGTGGAAAACAACTACTCTGGGGACTAATGTTCCAATCAGCATTGAATTACACTCACAATATGTATTAAACAGATAAGATGTGTAGTAAGTGTTTTATGATAATGTTCAATCTGATTTTATATCAATTATGTCTATCATGAATTATGGTTTATATGTCGAAAAGTAAACTAAATAGGGACATTAATGAGGTAATTTTCGACGTATTTGTATCTTATTTGGAAAGAAATATATATGTATAGTATTCTTAGGAAGTGACTTAAATATGTATATTCGTTAGGTTAGTTTGTCTGTATCAGGTCGTTTTAAGGTTGTTTCAAGGTCATTTCAAGGTCATATTGAGAAAAAGTCGAGCAATCTAGTCCGACCACATGTTATACAGGATTTTGGGGTCGCTGAGTTCGAATCCGAGGTCAGTTTGTCTGTATCAGGTTATTTGAAGGTCGTCTCGAGGTCATTTCAAGATCAAGTTGAGAAAAGGCAAGCAATTAAGTGTAACAATTATTATAGAAGGGATTTTTTCAAGTCCCGAATACAGCTTATTATTTTTTCTACTTGCATCTAGAATCATTTTCTTGGTTGTGTGATTCGGATTTAACTGCTTTATGCTTTTATCTTCGTCCATAAGATTAAGGGTTATTACTCTATCACCAGACAAAAATTCACTTTTAAAGTGAAATAGAAGTATGACGTGAAACCCTTTCATTATCATGGAATGTTATACCAGGAATATTACTAGTATAAACGGATAAAAAAGGTTTGTTTTTCAGGGTTTTGATTTCAAGATGCAATCTCAACATATGCTGTAATTTAGCATAAATGATATGTAGTCTGGTTCACCATTATTGGACTAAACAGTTTTGATATTGAAGTACGAAAACTCACAGAAATACCGTTGAACGGTTTTCAATCCTACTAATGTAAAGCTATTCCGTTCGTATTCCTTTTTCCAATCCTCTTAACAGTGCAGACGTTCAGCTGAATTTATACAAAATAGACGAATGATTTTTAACTTTGTCTGACTTTCCACAAACTCGACTATTTTGAGATGATTTGGTTGACTGGAGATTTCTCTTTACTTCGATAAATTCGCTACTGAAAGAGAAATAGTTGGACACAGGACCGGATTAAGTATTTTTTTTTTAAATACAAATGGATATTTTTCGTCGTTCTTATTATATTTTAAAAGATTTTCAACCGACCACAAACAATTTTTAATTTGATTTTAAATATTTTAAAGCGGAAATTCTCGAAATACAATTCATATCGTTTCCTTCCGAGGAAAAAAAGTGTATATAAATGTTTACTAAAGTGGAAAGTGAAAGCTGTCGCGTGCAAACATCGTTTTGATATTTAATATTCAATCGCTTTCCTTCGACAGGCCAAAATCGGTGTGGAGCTTTAACGAAATCCTCAACGAACATTTATTTGGCATATGAAATTTATTAAATTTATGTTCTATAAAACAAAGTTATTGCGTGCGTATCACTTTTCATCGCAAGCTGTAACAAGAAAAATTTTGTACTCTGACGTATTACTTTGGACGACCTACTGTACCTTTTATTATGCATTTTTTATATGACGTTATATCTACAATGATAATTTTTCAAATAGGGACGATTATCATATTTTATATAATTTCATTGAAAAGATTACATCAAATATTTAATTCGTTTAATTAGACAGCCACACACAAAAAAGTTGTCTGTACTTTTCATACGACATATGTTATGCATAGTATTTTTGCCTCCTAATCACGAATCCGGTGTTAGAATTCCCTAACCTTAAAAAAAACAGGTCAAAAATACAAAAAATTCACGAAAAAGTGCTAGGAAATATACAAACAATTTTTTTATATTCAAATGTTCATTTATATGGCTAAGACCCCGTCGAACGTGAATCTGCGATCAGAATTGATCTAACCTCAAAAAACGAATCAGATATCAGGAATTTTCAAAAAATAACAGATTCACTCCAAATTCGGTATACGACCCCGAAAACCCCCGTATACCAAATTTGGCGCGAATCTGTTATCTTTTTGAAAATTTGGTCGGTTATCTTGGATCCGCCATCTTGAATTTTGCAAAATTGACTTCGGATCCGTGATCAGCGATCCCGAAAACCCCCGTATATCAAATTTGGCGGGAATGTGTTATTTTTTGAAAATTCGTGAATCAGACCTTAATTGGCCCGTTTTTTTGAGGTTAGAAAAATAACCATCAATTCGAATGCGGATTTACGTTCGACGGGGTCTTAACCATATAAATGAACATTTGAATATAGAAAAACCTTTTTTTATATTTCCTAGTACTTTTTCGTAAATTTTTGTTATTTATGACTTGTTTTTTGAGGTAAGGAAATTCCTGTGAAGTGATAGCTCAATTCTGACACCGGATTAGTGATCAGGTGTTAAAAATACTATCAATATATGTCGAATGAAAAGTACAGTTTTTTTGTGTGGCTGTGTTATCACAAATTATTATCAAACAACATTACTTGATTTGATTTGATAGTGTTTTATCTCACATTTAAAGCTAATTCAAATAAATTTAAACATTCTTTTTCATTTTATTAAATAAAGTCTAACAATGTTCTTCAAAAGGGGCAAATATAATTTTTAGAACTTATTTTGAATAATCTACTTTACTGGGTTATTGCTGGTATAATTCAGTGCTATTTGGGTCATGTAGCCACCTTAGAGTTAATTGTTTCCCTCAATATCAGCAGTTAAGAACCAGTGGTGTGGGGTTAGATAACTTTTGTATATCTAGATTTCTGGAATCAAAAAGCATTGTCTGACTTCATTTCTCAGAAAACAATTTTTTAATTTGTTTGAATTAATAACTTTAAAAAAGGGTAAAAAATACGGGAAATAATAACAGAATATATGTTTTTTAAAAAGAAAGTCATTTTATACAATTCAATTGTTTTTTTTAAATTCGTTTCAACTTTTAAATAAAATAAAAAAGAGGACTAGTAAAAAAGTTAGGTTAGGATAGTCTTGCTTTTTGTATAATTGTATAAAAAACATGTGTGGAAATCTCAACGTTTTCGACTTACTAGCACTTTTGCACTCAGTGCACATTTGGATTATTTCCATCTTTCATTATAGAAGCTGATATAGAATAAGATATACTCAGTTTATACTGAGTGAAAAGGTGCAAGTAAGTCGAAAACGCTGATTAAAGTCTAACATTAAAACACAAATAAAATCAACTACCTACTACTACTAACGATCTACTTACGTTTTTTCGTTCATATCTTTATAATAGAACTCAATATGTTACTTTTAACATTTTCAAGTCCAAGTCAAGTCCGGGGGTTCCTCAGAGTTCGAACTTGGGTCTCCTACTCTCTCTCCTATTTATTAATGACCTTGCCAATGTGCTAAATTGTGAACAGTTTTTGTGTGCTGATGACGTCAAAATCTAGTCTTCCATCTCTTCAGTCAGCTAGGCCTACAGTTTTCAGCAAGATCTTAACAAACTTATAGCTTGGTCTGTTAACAATAAACTTAACCATAATGTTGATAAATGTAAAATAATCACACACGTGTAAATCCAGTCATGTTCTTTACGATTACTACATTCATTCATAGTCAGTCGACACAATTCTATTGACGGTTTGTGGGTTATATTTGTCAATATTTTAAGCTTTTCACAACACATTGATTATATTGTCGAGGCAGCTTCTAAAAAATTAGGAATTTATAATAAGAAACAGCAAATCATTTACAGACCTAACACCTTAAAAATAGTGTATTATGATTTCGTTAGATCCAAGCTTGAATACTGTTCTTTAGTTTCTGAAATATCAAGCATTAGATTCATGGAATTTATCCGGCGCGAGGTATTGACAGAGTATAATAACCTTTAAATGGGGGTTCGGTCTTTTAGGGGTAATAATGCGTGTTCCCCTGAATNATTACTCCGCCCAAAAGGTGATGGACAATATGTATAATGCCCGGTCAATTTGATTATTTGAATAATTATTATCAAATTGCACACTCATATTGGGCATTTTACATAATGACCGGGCATTATGTGTAATGCCCGATTGATCACTTGGTCCATAACATATATACTACTTATTTCAAAGCGGCGCTGCACTAAATATACGACTACTCTTTCAATTCTTGATGAAAATGCATGAAACAAAGTTTGTTCGAAAGGGGTAGCTTCAAACCTTCTTTCTATGTGCTATTTTACAGGGAAAAATAATTCCTTCTTTAAGAAAACTATATGGAATCATCGCGAGTACAGCTTAGTAGGCAGTCTGTGTCTTTTTTCAATCGTATTTTTAGGCTATAAGCGCTGGCTCTACTTTTTTCTTCTAGTCCGTAGAAGACGTCTAAATATTGCGCCTCAGTATATACAGGGTTGGAAAGTCCCCATGGTTCGTCGGCCGTTACGTGAGAGCGATAAAGTAAGTCATAGAAGTCCGTGCGATAGACAAGGATGGCTATAGTGAAGACGTTTCATAATCTGAATAGTCACCGCCCGTTTCGGGTTAGAACTATTCAGATTATGAAACGTCTTCAATGTAACCATCCTTGTCTATCGCACGGAATTCTATGACTTACTTTATCGCTCTCACGTAACGGCCGATAAACCATGGGGACTTTCCGAACCTGTATATATGGATTTATTCTTTGAAGCCCGTTGTTTACGAATATGACATGAGAAAATGACTTTATTTTCATTCAATACATTTAAAAGTTTGAGAACACCGGAAAAAAGAGCCAGGAATGAAAATACTCGTAATACGGATTATCGGAGAAGAACCTGCTCTTTCTATCTATTATACTGGATATTTGGACAAGAAACTCCCGATGTGAAAAGGTGTGAGTAATTCAATGTCACCTGAAATGCTGTCATCAATTTTGACAATAAGACAGAAAACGTGTTGCGCAACTTATAAATTACCTCATCCTGTAGTGGATAAAGTTAAAACTTTAGAAGCCTACATTTTGGAAGAAGATTTATAATTTAATAAATACATATGTTTAATTATTGTTTTTTCCTGAAGCGTCCTTATAGCGACGAAGATGAATTATCATAGATAACTCAGTGGATCTAGTGCAACGGTCTTCAAACTTTTACGACTTGCGGAAGCCGGCCAACACTTTGATTTTTTGAGGAACTCCCACACTTAAAAAATTTCGAACACATTTTTTAATGACCATGTAATATATTTATAAATATAACGATTACGATTACGATTAATCAAATAAATATTCCACTAAGTAAAAATTAAACTAAGAGTTTAAAGTTTAAAGTAAATATTTATGGATAATAATTAAAAAAAGAGTAAATATAACCAATGACTGGGATGTGTTTGAATATTTTTACACAATATGTTGAATATCAGGTGCTATTAACTTAAGTAGGTATGGCGGCAGTAGAGACCGATGGACGCCCAAGACGCCGGGCGTCGGGACGCCCGCTTGTGGCCTTCGGTAGTGCGCGATCACGGGTCGCTCGGTCCCGACCGGCAAGTAGGTACAAAGGCGTCGGGACTTGATATTGGCGTAAGGTAAATTTATAAACATAAGACAATTAATTCATTTCGCTCGATCATAATTAACATATATCCGGCACATGATTATTTATTTATTATTATTACAGGTAGCAGAATAATATTTTATAAACAAGGAAAATCGTTATAAGGGCTTTTAAAGAAGAGGAGTGATTAACTCAGCGGGATCGAAGGGTATTTTAAAATTAAATAACACGATTTAAAGGTTCGCGTAGTAAGAATCGGCAGAGTGCGCGCCGATGGTAAATTTAAAATTAAATGTAATACTTGTTTAATATTATGCACGGAGACAAATGGCCGGGCATTATTGCTGGTAAATTCAAAATTAAAGGTAAAATTAAAACACATGTGCAGAAACAAATAACAGGGCCTTATTGGAACTAAATTTAAAATTAAATATTATGACTCAAGCGGTTGCACAGAAAGGATTGGCGGGGAAGTTCAAAATTAAAGATCAACAGAAAATAATAATAAAATATGTTTGATAAAACATATGTGCAGAACATACTTATAATTTAACACTTTATTTCCTTTAAAAATCTAAGACAGCAAAACTTATAATTTGATACCTGTAAGAGATTATGAGAGTTAATCCATCATCCGGTATTGCATCCTTCGATTTAAAGCACGTGTTCGACCAATGCTGCATTCAGATTGGTCCGAGATTTAAAATCCATTAAAAAATTTCAATGCATGCTTGGAAGTGTGCGATCAATGAAAATAAAATAATATACTAAAATTTCAACACATGGGCACAAGCGGGAGAATAAAAATTAAAAAAAATGTAAATACATGAGTAAAACACACTGGCATTTTAATTCCTTTAAAATATCTAACTCAGCAAAACTTGTAATTTGATTGATATAAGAGAGTAAAAAGAGGTCAATAAACCTCAAACAGTTAGTATTTATATTATTCTTATCCGGTATTGTATCATATTTTAAGGCTTGCATGGAAGCAGCCGACTGGGCGACATTGGCAGTAAGTTTTAAAATTAAAGATGAACTAAAATATAATGCTAAAATTGCAATGCTCGCAAGGCAAGAGTTTGACATGACAAAATTCGTGGTAAATTAAACAAATACAAGATGGATGCAAAATTCAAATTTCAACGTATGCGTACAAGTTACCAATTGGCGGAAAATTCAAATTAAAACTTCAATTCAACTTCACCCGATGGACAAGTAGACCCGCTGTATTACAGCAACAAACATACATGTAAACATATATATGCTAATAGCGATTACGAGAGAGATTATTATAAAAAATTAATAAAGGAGATGATAAAGCTTTATTTAGCTTTTTATTTCTTTTCAATATTCTACACCACAATATAATAAGTTAAAAATATAATTATTGTTAGCGTCTAGACGCCTAATATTTTTCAGTAAGTTACATAAAACTAATGAACAGTATATTTAAGCCCCACATTTCTCGATATTTTAACATAAAATATTTAAGTATTCAAGTATTGCGGCTAATATATAAAACAGTAACAACAAAAAATGATTAAAATAAAGTAAATAACATTTCTAGACAGTGCCTTCATATAAATTCTAATATGATATAACAATCTGTTCTAGCTTCAAGTATAATTTTACTCAAC